>NW_003852400.1:25158570-25206580 GCF_000181295.1 Otolemur garnettii
AAAAAAAAAAAAAAAAAAAAAAAAAAAAAAAAAACAGGCAGAGCAGCACCTGTGCTCACTGAGTAGGGTGTCAGCCCCATATACCAAGGGTGGCAGATTTGAACCCAGCCCTGGCCAAACTGCAACAAAAAAATAGCCGGGCATTGTGGTGGGTGCCTGTAGTCCCAGCTACTAGGGAGAGTGAGGCAAGAGAATCACCTAAGCCCAAGAGCTGGAGGTTGCTGTGAGCTGTGATGCCATGGCACTCTACCAGGGGCAACAAAGTGAGACTCTGTCTCAAAATTAAAAAGTGGCCATGAAGCACACCTATAGCTCTTGTCTTCAGACCTTCAGGTTTTTTTTTTTTCCATTTTGGCTTTTCAATATTATCCCAGACTCACTCCCAGTAGAATTCTTTATACTTTCATTTAAAATTTTTTCCAGTTTGAAGATTGAAAATCAGATGAAAACAATACTGGCCTATGAACTCCTGAAAAGTGCTCTGAACAACTACAAGGTATGCTTTGCTCCAAAAGAGTAATTTCACATCTGCCAGAACCAATTTGGGCTTCTGAGAAAAGCAGGCTTACATGCAGAGGCAGGGAAGGGGGGCCGCCAGTGCAGTGTGACTGCATGTGCACAGGAAGATTCCCCAGGCCCATCTGCTCCGAAACCATCTTTATTCATGACAGCCTCTGAACCCAGTGGTGCTGTCAGCATCACTCAACAGTCCCTGGGATAGAACTGTCTCCTCTTGCTGTTTGTCCTTTTGTGTCTAACTGAAATCCCGAGGCTCAGGCTGAATACCTGATGCCTCCAACCCCTCCAGGTCATGCAAGCCAGCTGTTCCTCCATTTCCATGGCCAGGACACTTGAGTGAAATTCTGGCCCTGGTTTTTGCCTAATATGGGAAATAAATTATACCTACATGGAGTTTCAGTCAAAGACATGACAGGTGCTAACACTGCACCCAAAGAGATTGCTGAATGCCAGCTGAGAACAAGATTGAAGGATAGGCGATAGTCATTCTTCAATGCTAATGGTTAAGGCTGCTCCAAGAAAGCTAAAAAGTTGTCCCACCCTAATCCCCCAGGACCTGTTGTCTATGATGAGATAATTACCTCTGTGATTTGTTATAAGACACAGTTAATCTTAAAATAAGGAGATTATCCACATGGACCCAGTGTAATCACCTGGGACTTTAAATACAGATTTTCTAACCAGGAACAAGTAGAGGGAGCTGGAGCTTGAGGAGGACTTGACACACTGTTGCTGCTCAAAGATGGAGACCACATGAGAAGGAGCAGAAAAACAGGGACCTCAGCCTTACAGCCACAAGGGACTGAATTCTGCCAATAACCTGAGTGAGCGCAGAAGTACATTCTTTACTCGAACCTCTAGAGAAGAGCCCAGCCAACAACAATTTGATTTTGGCCTGTGAGACCCTGAAGATAGCCCCCACCCCCCACCTACCCTGCCTGCACCTCTAACCTGCAAAAGTGAGAGATGAGCAACTGGTGTTTTAAGCAGCTAAATTTGTATTGAGTTGTTGCTCCTGCAGGAGAGAACTAGTATAGCAGCCAAGACAAACAAGCCTACTTCTCACTGTTTTGGATAAACACTTTCTTTGGAAGAAGCTGGAATCTGCCTCTGAAATCATCTGGCATAAGAGGAAGGTGGGCTCAGATCCAAACTTATTATTCACCTATCACGTACATGCTGGCTGGAGCTTTAAGTGCACGTATACTAACCTAAATCTAACACCTACCCTATGTGACAAGCGCTACTACCATCCTAATATTTTCTCCCTGGGCTTCTAACTCGTGTTCAGAGAAAGTGAATGATGGATCCAGTGAGTACACCTGAATCACATAGTAAGCTTTAAAAAGATCCTGATGCTCAGGCCTCAATCCTGACCCAACAAATTACTGCAGTCCAGACCTCTGGCACTTAATTATGCTCCTTGGATGATTCTGATATAACCCAGACGATGTTTCACAACCAGCTTAAAGCATGGTCTGTGGACACCTGCATCAGAATCCCCTCCAGCTGGGGCAGACCTGATGTCTGTCTCTCTCCCTAATATCCATCCTCTACTTCCTCATTTTTAATGAGTCCCAGGTTTGCTCCCATGCCAGTGTGCCTGGCTTGAACACATAAGGCATGGTTGTTTCATTTTTAAACTCTAACCATTCTATCCCATTTCTCTCTCCCAAGTACCTTCCTGTAATGGTTAATTTCATGTGTCAATTTGACTGGTCACAGGGTTCTCAGATTAAGGATTACTTCTGGGTGTATCTATGAGGGTGTTTCCAAACGGGATTAGCATTTGAATCAGCAGCCTGAGTGAAGTAGATCACCCTTCTCAATGTGGGTGGCCACCATCCATTCTATCCAGGGCCTGAATGGAACAAAAGGTGGGCAAAGGAGGACTTTGCCCCTTTTTGCTGCCTCACTTCTCAGCCTGGGTCATCTCATCTTCTCTGGGCCTTGAACTGGGATTCACACCATCAGTTCCCCTGGTTCTCAAGGGGTCAGACTTGGACTACTGTCTTCAACTTGAAGATAGTGCATTATGGGACTTCTCACCTCTGTGACTGCATGACCAATTCCTCATACTAAGTCTATTTTATATACATAAAAATATTTCCTACTGGTTCTGTTTCTCTGGAGAACCCCAACGTGATTCCCATTTTCTTACATAGTTCTGGCCAAAACCATACAACTCCTACCATGAGTGGGGAGTTTCTGGGAAAGGTTTTGCTTGCTCCTGAAAAAAGATGAAGGTGCACAAGGGGAGTTACCTGGTGCTACCCTTGAGCGTGGTGGTGAGAGGATATACTACTGGGAGCAGCAGTCGTCCATGGTCATGAGGTGAGATGGCTCTGGATGAAACATCTGAGAAGGTACCATGAGAAGTCAGAAGGGCCTGAGACCCTGGCAACTTTGTTGAGCTGCCCCAACCCTGGAATAATTCTAGGAGATTTATGTGAGATACGAAGTTATTAGTGGCTATTTGTTCCTTACAGCTGAAAGCATTTCTATCTGTATGCAAGGCTAATTTAAAATACAAGTTAGAATTTCTGGTGGTGAAGACTGGGTTATTTACATTTTTAAAAACCATGTAATTTTTTGTGCTCTAAGTACCAATGTTCTAAGGTCACCTATCCAAGAAATGCTGCTGCTGCTTCTGACTGGTCCATCTTTGTCCACTTTATGATGCTATAAACAAATGGAAAGACATCTGCATTCCCCCACTTTTTATATACCACCTCATGGGGATCAAGATATTGGTATTAGATACATTAGAAAATAATAACTAAGAAAAGAACCTAGACAAAACATGTCTATAAGATTCTGTTTGGGGAGGGGGGGAACTATAGTCTGTAAAACTTGTATTTGCAAATCAATCAGGAAGTAATGGGTATATGGAGAAGGACAATAGAAGACAGAGAGCCCAGATAGTGCTTCTTTTCACGTTGACATCAAAGGACCTCTGAGAATGGTTATAATAGTCAGTTCAACAACTTTACATGAGTATGTTAACCCCACATATCACAACACACTTCAATAAGCTACACATATGTAGAGACAAAACCTGTTCACCTAAAAAGCTTCCAGATTTCCCATTTAGGGTGTCTTTTAATCTTCACCCTAATCCCTAGAGAAATTTCTGGTGTTTCCCATTTTGGACATGACTTCAAGCATAAAAAATTGTGTGTAGGCTCCCTAGGGGGAGAAGCCAAGTTCCTTTCGTTCACCGTTCTTTCCAGAGCCTGCAGCCCAGTGCTTTGAACATAGTAGGCGTGTTCAGCTATTGCTGAGACTTCAAGATTCCAGAAGACCAAGAAAGTCCCTTACATTTTGGGAATTGGCTGTCACTTATTCCCCCCAAACTCTTGTGTTTCCAGAACACATTCCCTTTTTTGTCTGTTCTGTCTGTGCACCCTCCACACTTTCCTTCTCCAGCTATCCAAGTCCTTGCCAGTTCAAATCCCTCCAGGCGACTCCCACCACTCTTCTCTATACCTCTCGATATAAGCCTTGTTACAACCACATAGTAGATACCTTATACCTTTTAATAAATAAGCATTTCTTAGAATGCTTACTTTTGCATGTCCTATGACTTACATTTGAACCTGGGATACTGGGCAATAAATGTTGGTTGTCTGAATGATTATCTGACCTGATGTAGTCAGACGGCCTTTTCCCTGAGGGAAAGGGCTCCTCCCCACATGGCCCCAGGAGAAACAACATGAACCAGAGCTGCAGTGGTACAGGCAAAGCTGTCTTCAGAAATGTTCTATGCCTGGTCCTGAACAACTGGCTGACATTTCAACTGCCTTGTTGCTACTTCATACAGTCCCTTCCCAAAAGGTCAACATGGTAGAAGATGGTTGAAGTTAGGTTTCATCACTATTTAAGCTTTAGACTTTATTTACAATGAGTGAGGCCCTGGGCATCTGGGAGTTTGAGAGCAAGCCATCTGCTGATGAATGGCATAAATGGAGAGCACACCAACAAGGAGTCCTTGTGAAAGAGTGGTACCTGAGCTGAGGCATAAACACATATGAAGTCTGATGCCATATCGGTTAATCTTTAAATCCCAACTCTCAACAGGCTGGACCTACACTGTTCACCCAGTCAGGAGGAAGGGCTTAAGCCACACACAGAATAGACCTTTATGGACAACTGGAAGCCTCAATAGCTGAGGCACGGGAAATGCCATGAATCTAGAAAGAGCCACTTGTAGTTTTCCAAATAAGAGTTCCCAAAGTAATGGTGTTGGCTTTTGATGTACAGGTCTGAAAGTTTTGTTTAAGCATTAAGTCAAGTATGTCTTGATTAAGGAAAGAAGAAGTTTGCCTGTATTCCAAATAGCAAGTTATCTTGTCAGATCGGGGTGTTGGCTGTTTGGAATTTTTCAGGTATCAGTTGTGTTTCCAGAGATATTTGGGTTGGCAGTATTCTATTGTACAAATATTTTCTCCTCAGTACTATGTATGGTAAAAAACATAAACCTACCTCCTAAGGAATCTACTATCCCTAAAATACCTATATTTCAATTCTATGATGGCATTTTGGCAATAAACATGACAGGAAAATGAGTTAATTGATGAGGTCTGGTAGGTGGGCGTGCTTCCACATGCCTTTCTTAGATGAGCATTATAAATGTGTTTACTTTTTAAAGAGCTAACACACATGGATTTGCATGAAAGCAAAAGAGAATGTGGTAGAAATATGTGCCTTTTATCTCTTGCTTTGATTTTAAAACATGATGCAATGGGAAAGATAGTGGCCCTCACACACCGCAGTAACTTACCAGGAGATGAAAACAGAACAAAGAGAATATTAAATGAGTTTTAATTCACAGCTGGAAAAACAAATGAAAAATTGACAGAAGCCATAACTCCATGTGTGGAGAAGACATTTAGGGGAAGTGAAAGTTAATAATAGAGCCTGCATACAGCTCAGTACCTGGTACTAGATGACAGGTACCTGCCACATGTTACAGTGCCCTCACAATCACTGTGCAAGGTACGCTTGATTATCCCAATTTACTAGTGAAGCTGACTATGAATCCCAGCTCCCCCTGTTATTAGCTGGGCAATCTTAAGTACATTTATTAGCTGTTTTGAGCATCCCTTTCCTCATCTATAAAATAGGCATAAGCAATGTCAAGAGCAGATAAATTACTTAGCATAGTGTCAGGAGTATCTAAGAGCTTAATTCTTTTACTATTACTAAGTTGGGTACATGAACCCATCAGACCTATGCAGGAAAACAGCACAGTAGAATGTGCGTTCCTTTAATTTCTTATATTCTCATTCTCAAGATTTAACTGTAAGCTAAGCCATCTCAGCCCTCATCCTACACGATGGAAACTTTACGCATGTATTTCTTAGGAAGGAAAATGGGGCCCAAGAATCTCATTTGCTCATGGAAGCGATTATGTCATTGACCTTTTGCTCATTCTCCATGAACTGTGGTCAATATACAAAGACATCTACTTATATCACAGGGAAAGAGAGAGAAAGAGAGAGAACACCAATGTGAGCACCTTTATTTCTGTTTCTTATCTATAATCCCCTAATTCTATGATTTGTGAGCCTTATATCCTCCCCAATTACTCCACAGTCCCACGAATTACTATTTATAAGAGTTTATAGCCTTCTATAGGGTGGTTCACTATATTCTTTCCTCCTCAATAAACACTATTAACATATGGCTACACAATAGAGGAAGAAACTTCTCTAGAGCCTACATGTTCTGAAAGACAGTTTAAGGAGGTGGTCAACTGGCACTTGGCAGGGGCACCAATCTATAAGAGGTACCAAAAAATTTCTGAAAACATAATAAGATTGAGAAAACTGTTCACTAGTAACTTACCTCCTTCAGGTAGAGTACTGTATATGAAGGAAATACTTTGATACACTGCCAAGGTTGAGCACTAAGGCCTCCAAGAGCATCCTGGGGTAATACCAAATATTCACTGAACTACCAAGTGTGGGTTTGGTGAACTGATAATATACTATCTTGATTTGGGGATGTAAAGGACAGAGGCCTGAGCTGGGTAAGGCTATCCCATGTTCTCCATCCATGGAGAACAAAGCTCAACCTCACTTATAAAGAAGTGATAAAGAAATATTTGGAGATAAAATTTAATGCATACCAGGAACTCATAGGTCTTGGTTTATAAACTATTTCCAAATATCGCCTGGGATAATGGGCACAGAACCTGTACTGCATCCTAATGTTGGGTGTTACATTTCAATTCTCTAACTGGAGGTTATTTATCGGAGTTCTTCCCTTTCTGGAAGAGGAAGCTGTGCCTGATCTCATCATCCAGAGTACAGATTTAGGCCTCATGGTGGAATTCATTGGCCCCACGTCATGCTAGTGCCCAGGTCACAAACATACCTAACTGAGTTAAATGCAACTCTCTGCTATTAATTAAAATATGAACAAAAAAGCACATGGCAGCCATGATGTGTGGTGGCAAGCTGAGTCACTTAGATAGAACTGTTCTGTGGTAGCCTCATCTGTCTTGCCATGCCGTGGGGTATTTCTTAATGCACGTGCAGGTAATAACACATTAGCAGCACAGAGAGAGGCTAACTACTCAGGCAAACCTAAGTATCAATATGTTGGCTGTAGTTCATTCCAAAGCACAATTCCATACCTTTGCTATTTTTGGTGTGTCATGAAGACACAAATAGAATCAGAATCAGAAGTTTTATTCAACTTCACCTGTATATAAGATAGGGATGGAACCCAACGACTGCAACATGAACTTTGTGCCTCGTTACTTCAAACATTGAAACTTTTATATTAAATATAAGGTAGCCATAAAGTTCGTGTATGTTTTAATAGTTAAAACTATTTAAATTGCACACAAACTTTATGGCCACCCTTTATTATTTAATGTCAGAAGATATGTTTGTTATTGGGTCTACACAAAGGAGAGGTTTGATCATAGCAAAACTTTGAGGACACGTGAGTTTGTGTGACTTGGAAGCTCTGGATACAAACATCCTATTACACGGCAAATTCATATGCCCCTGTAACAGGTGAATTTGGGGGCATTGGCAATTTTTTTTTAATTGCATTGCAAGGAGATGTACCACAGAAACTTCAGTATGTTCCTTTGTCTAATGATGAGATACTGTTTCAGAACTTATGTCAAAAGCCAAGGTACATAAAAGCAAGTTACAGAGAAGGCAAAAACCTATTCTTAAAGCAGGTATCCAGCTTGTTGTGCCAAGTGATACTAATGTCTGCAGTCAGCTGTCATTATTTTTTCAGTATCTAAGGGAGAGAGTATAGATGAATTCTTTTGTGAACTGCTTCAGTTAACTATGAAAGGAAAAATGTATTCAATCTCATCCAAGATTTCTTTCTGAGCCGTCAACTAACACTTCATGTGTGTAGATCAATTTGTACTGATGATACCCCCCTGCTATGCTTGGTAAAATATCAAGTTTTGCTGCCTAAATTTTCAAGAAAAGGAGTAGCTATTCATATAATGCACTATCATGCACTTGCTGCAAAAAGTTGTCTTCAAAAATAAAGAATGTTCTGTCTTCTTTATATAGTGACAGAAACTCTACCAAGAGAAAAAAGCCAAAGCTTTGTTCCTTCCATGCTTTTTTAAAAAAGGAACTGGTAGTTGGCACTTTGTTCATTTCCATATAGAAATGACATGACTTCTCACAGTAACATATTTATATTTTATAACCAAAAAAAGGTATGAAAATAGTAAACTGTCTCTCTGAAAGGGTGGCCTTCTCTTGTTGGCCTAAGCACCCATCTAATTGAAGGTGGAGGCATATAGTGGATGAGACTGGCAATGATAGTAAGAAAGAATGCAAAAAACACTATTCAGAGTCTGGCATAAAAAGCAAGGTTATGCAGAAAAAGAGGAGATGGATAGATAGCTAGATAGATGGATGGGTGGATAAACAAACTTCCAAGTCAGGCTATTTAAGGAAGATTCTCTAAATACTATCATCTTCCCTCTTTAACATACCATAGTTCCAATCCATAGGATCCAGTTTATGGAATTCTCCTCTGGCTAGAGAAGAAACTTTTGCTACCTATGACAGCCAAGCTCCAGAACCACTCTTACATGGCAGAAGATACATTACAAAGGACAACCCACCTATTTTTCTTCCCGGGGAATGCTGGGAAGAAGGAAGCAGAATGGAGGAGGAGGACTGGGAAGGCAAAGTACAGAGATAGCATATGTTGCAAGCTGCCTTCAGCCCATCCTCAGCTTAGACAAGTGAGGAAATCTCAGGAGTACAGGTGGGCAGGACAACTCTTGCCACCACTCTCCACACCAGACCGAAGGGATTACTGCACAGCTGTTGTGTGCCATCATGCAGGAATCCACACTGCGTGCTGGTCCAGCAGGCCAGGAGAAGGCTGTGCTGTCCCAGTGGCCTTGGATCACTGTGGTGTATATACAGATCCTGCAGTCACTGAGTCTGGGGTTGGAGGCAGCCTGGTGAGTACTGCTGTCATAGTAGTGTGATGCCCTGTAGAGAGCAAAACAGAGTGTGTCACAAGGCCTGGGAACAAGAAGTGCCCCCAAGGAACCAGGATGGGGCTAAATCAGTCAAGGAGAGGCCAGCTGGCAGAGTGGCCACAAAGTCTTTCCAATGAAGCAGAGGTAAGAGAACATGAAAAAGTTAAAATTTGTGTGAATGAAGGGGAGTGTGCAGAATCTGCCTAAGCTGCATACACAGGGACTTCATGCACACTCTACATGGTATATCGGCCACAGAATTCAGACTCAAGTACCAGTGGGCCTAGTACCCACCAGCTGCATTAGGTCCACCACCCCAAAGATCTCCAAGATCAGGGCTCTTCCCCTTCATCCAAGAATCAGGAAAACCACTTTGTACCCTGCCTCATACCCACAGAAGTCATCTTGGAGAGAAATCAGGGGACACCCAAGGCAAGAATATGGAATGCTGGGTGTGGGATTTTTGTGTGTGTGTTTTTCCAAATCTGAACATCGTCTAAAGGAATTGTTACCTTTATTAGTTTGAACTAATATTTCCCTCAAATAAGGCTGGAAACTAGTGTAATTTTTTTTTCTCCCACTACTAGAGGTCAGGGGAAGCCTGCAATATTTATAGATAAAATTAGAGGAGCATATTTCAATTATAGTGTAAGTTAAATCTGCAACTCTATTACATTTGTTTTTGAAATCCATGAGAAATAAAAGCCTGCTTATATACAACCAAAGTAATACTGTAGTTGACAGCCAAAAACCAGAAAGGCTCTCTTTTCCCTAGGATATGCAGTAGCTATATTAAAACACAAAAATGAACATAGATAGTTCATCCAAATATTGGTCTAATAAGAACGTGGCGTGATCAGAGAGAAATCACTTGCTTTCACAAGGAAATTTTAGCTGGGTAAAGCACACTGAGATAATACTTTCCTTTTCTTGGAAAAACAGTTTTAGAAAAATGAAGAAATGACCATGCAACTGATATGACAACATTTTGGAACAATTGAATGATTCATGTTTATGGATTTTTTTTCACTAGAGATTTCATGTAAAAAAAAAAAAAAATGAAAACCAAGGATACTGTCCAAGAATGGTAGCACGTTCCTGAATCTCTAGCACTTTGGAAGCCTGGAATGGGAGAATCACTTGAGCTTAAGTTTGAGGCTGCAGTGACACCACTGTACTCTAGCTTGGGCAATAGAGCAAGACCCTGTCTAAAAAATAAATAAATAAACTCAATTCCATTAATGATAGTCTTCCATACAAAATGTTATTTTTATTTAATTGTGACTCCATGAATACATTTTAGAAAAAACAAAAGGCTTGGGAAACTCTGATGACCTTGACTAGCATATCCTACATATGGCAAAGACCACAGTGGAGATTATGGGATTTTAAATTTTCCTCACTTTCATATTTCAAAACAAGGACCAGAAATTGATGATGATATGAATATAATACATTTCAAGGAAAATATTCTTATTTCTTTACTATCATGTGATAAAAGCTGCTGAAGAATCTATGTGTTGTTTTTAAGTGACAATCATTTTAATGTGTTACCATTAATTCAGGAATGAAAACTATATTTTCATTCTATAGTTATAACTATGTCAAAAATGTTCTCTTCTCTCAGAGATTTGTGATGCATAAGGTAAACACATAATCTGAGAAATAAAAAGATGCAAGTTGCCAGCAGGGTTCAAAATCCAAACTCAGTACAGCTTCCCTGGTGCTCGTTACTTAGTTTTTGTTGTTTCAACAGCAACAACTCAACACAAAGCCCACTGCCCTTTTCTAAATGTAACCAAAACCCAATGCAGGTGTTCATTTGCCTTTCATTTTAAACCATGTCATATGTGTTTTCATAGACCATAATGTGCATTAAGGAACAACTTGAAAAGCAAGGGCATTGCATAATCACTCTTGTTGATATAAAACAAATGTAGTAACTATGTCTAAGTCATAAGAGCACATGTTGAACATTAAATCATTTCAAGCAGGCATTTTTCTCCGGTGCTATGGGATTCTGATGGCTCAGCATGTCTACATCCAATATGTTAACTCAGCATCATCTCACCTTCCCTCCACTGTTGCTCAGTTGGCAGTTTCTGTACATTTATTTGCCAACAGCAGCTCCTTCCCCTCCTCTGGTGGCCATCAGTCTTATTTGAAAGTGTTGAAGCCTGCACCTGAACATCTCAGCCTTACTCCCTCCCTCCCATCCCTCTTCTTGTCCAGTTATCACATCTTCTTTGTTCCAAAGAAGGAAGAAGGGCCATTTTCAAGGTCTGATCCATTTTCAAGGTCTCTACCATGAGAGGATGCAGGTACCATTTTATTAAAGTGTACATTGGTTACATTTAGGAATTAGAAGGCTGGGAGCAGTGGCTCATGCCTATAATCCTAGCACTCTGGGAGGCCAGGGCAGGTGGATCACCTGAGCTCAGGAGACAAGCCTGAGCAAGAGCAAAACTATGTCTCTAAAATAGCCAGGTACTGTGGCGGTCACCTGTAGTCCCAGCTACTTAAGCGTCTGTAAGAGCTGAGGCGAGAGGATCACTTGAGCCCAAGAGTTTGAGGTTGCTGTGAACTATGACATCACGGCACTCTACTGAGGATGACAAAATGAAACTGTCTCAAAAAAAAAAGAAAATTAGGAATTAAAAAGTTGTCTAGATTCTAAGCTAGTTCTGCTATCAGGTATCTGCCTCTCCTAAGAAGAAAGTCTGACTCAGAGAGTGTCATCCCGAGGTCCTGTGGGGTCCTCTGTGAGCTTGCTTCATGGGAACAAAGACGTCTGGAATTGTCTGCAGCTGCTGCAGATGGCTGTGAGGCTCTCCTCTGCTAACTTGATGCTCTTGTTTCTCTACGTGTCTGAGTCTGGCTGCTCGCCCCACCCTCCCCGCTCCCAGCAAGTGCTCAAAGTAGATTCAGCATTGGGTGTGTATACATTTTTCCCAATTGCATCAATAAATCGACGAGGTACTACAGCATGTTTACCAATGCTACAAAGACAAGTCTTTCCTGAAACCCTTTTAAATCTCCACACTGCCTTGTTCCTGCCAGAGACTCTGTGCTTATACCTGCCTGTTTTTAAACAGGACCCTGCCTCTTTGGTCTACCCATGTATCCTTGAATCACCGTAGGTCATGGTCCTCGATTCATAACCAAAGACCTACCTAAGTGACAGCCCCTTTGGGAGGAACTAGCAAACTCACAATTTTATGGATATAAAACTTTATAGATATAAAAATGTCTGATACTTAATGATATTTAGGATACAATATATATGAATTTATTTCTAAGTATGTTTCTAGTTAACAAAAGGATTTTGGATCAGAAGCAGCTCCTGTCAGCTTAGAAAAAAAAAAAGAAAGAAAGAAAGAAAATACCAAATAGGCATAGACAAAAGGAGGCAGAGAGAGTTGTCAGAAAAAGAATAGAGCTGTGAGCTGCATGCAATAAAATACTGAAAAGAAAAGAAGACACTGAAAGCAGCCTCAGGTCCAAGAACCAAGCCTGTGAGGATGTATGAGCAGAGACAGGTGCTGAGGAGGTCAGAAGCTGGGAAGGGAGACAAAAGTCAACAACCCCAGGGATACAGGTCCAGAAAAATAACTATAGCAAGTATTTTCTCATTTTGAACTAACAAAATACCCTTTTGTTTAGGGCAGAGATGGCATCAATTCAAAATGGTCACCTTGGTAGACTTCGCAGCTAAGGGTCTGATGTGACACCAGTGAGATGTAGGTGATATCCCTCGAGCCTTTCCTTCCCCAGTCAGTGACAAAACCCCAGGCAGACAATCTTACTATTCCTCTGGGCTTGTCCCCCCTCTGCCTTGTGAACAGTCAGTGAAATGGCAGCAGCCATCCTGAAACCAAGGGGAAGAAAACTCCGTGACTTAGGAGGAGCTGAGAGAGGGAAGGATCATGATTCCTGACGAAAGCCTTGAGCCACGACATTTTTTCTGATTAGAAGCAGACCCCATTTTTAGCAGAGTATGGTACATTTGGGAAGAGACCCACCCAGATGAAAAAAAGATACTCTTGAAATTATTATCAAGAATACAAAATGAAACTAGATTAGACACATCTTCCTGAAATGGTGAGGGGGGGGTTGCCAGTTAAATTTCTAGTGAATGGGGAATGAAAAATGGAAATTAACTAAAAAAAAAAAATGGAAATTAACTGTAAATTACTCATAATTATTCATGTAAAATGAGTAAAACAATATATCATTTCTATTTTGAGTTCTGCCTTTGCTGTTATATCTCAGTAAACCTTAAGAGATTTTTAAGTTCATGTACAACCAGAGTCTGCTAAGTGTACATGTGTTTGTATTTTGGTATATGGTTGGTTTTAAGTTATTCAACTTTAGATAATGCTTCCTTGGGTGTTTTCAGGAACCTATGTCTGTTTGGGGGAGAATTACTGTGTTATAATCCTTTTAGACTTTGAGCCCAGGGATTTACACACCTCAGAAATCATAGTCTTACAGCCACTCATTCAATTCTCACAGCTTTTAGAGTTGGGGGTGTAACCCCTTAAAAACTAAGTTATTATACGTATTATCCAGATAAGGAAATGCCATCTCTAACAATGCTATTCACCCTGCAGGATCCTTAACCAACACTTTGTTGTCTTAGCAAATCTTAATGATATACACCCAAGGTGAGTTACTGAATTAATTACAGACTCCTGAGATTCTAAGGATGGGGTGGCAGCTGAGTTGTTCTGATCCCTGAATCATGCTGTTTCATAAATTCAACCTGGCTTAGGGCAAATTAATGTTTATTTTTGATAATACAAGTACAGAGAGAGATCACATTTCCAAGTGACTTCCTTTAGGAAATTTGAGAATATATTTGTTAACATTAATATGCAGTAAAAAGAATGTGCATTCTAAAATTTAAAAAAACAAATAGAAGAAAGTGGCATTTCTGTTCTTTGAATAAAAAATGAATACATTTCAAGTATCTACATAATACACAAGTAGATTTATCAGAAGGAAAAAAAGATCTATCCTATTCAAACCACCTGTTTTAGTTTCTTTTTCCTAAATGTATTAAATCTACTTAAAAATGATTTACTACATAAGAACTACCAACATATTTATCATCCAATTTAGAAGAAAAGAACATGGATCAGATGTTAGTTCTACCTTAAAGTAAATCATTTTCTTCCATTTTAATAGTTGAAATTTAAGAAAGAAACTGGACCTGCCGGGGACATGCCCTCAAGCAGGAGATGAGGGTGTTCCAAATGGCAGTGCAGTTGCAAGATGTCCAGGGTTTTTTATTCCTGGGACTGGCTCAACATTTCATTACTTGGAAAGTGTGCCTGATCAGGCGAGACCTTCAAATCTGAGTTCCCCTGTGGTCAGGGGAATGCTAATGACTGTCTGAGAGCTTGTCACAGACGTTGGATGTTTTTTCTCAGCATTCCTGGCTGGTTTTCCTCCTTTCTGGCAGCTGCGATGTCGCAGACTGCCAAGAGGCACCATACTGACGATCTTGAGAGGTTCTGTTTCCAGCAAGCCTTCTTTTTACTGTCACCTCTGTATTATATCTCTATTCCAACTCTCACTAGAATTGGTAGTCACTCTGGTATAGTTTTAATTTCCATTTCTTTGTTATATTGCTTTATTCTAAACATGACTCCTTTTTCCGTTTCATGAACCTATGTCTGATCTCCCTGGTAGATTGAAATACCTGGAGGGCCTGATTCTCTTTGATACAGAGAAGCTCCTCAGAGACCATTCCTTTGATTTAGTTCGTAACCCTTTAGGACAGTGTTTCCATACCAAACTCTCCAGGAGACTGGTAAATGTATTGAATTATTGAGCAGGGAAGAGAAGAAAGGGTGTGGGAAGTCACAGTACCTGCCCCTGAAGAAGGAGAGGGCATGCAGGAAACCTTTGCCTCTTTGGTCTTATCTCTTAGAAAACACTACCAGGGCTGCTCACCAACCAACATCTACCAGTTATTATGCTTTTACCTTGGGGTAAAATGATCTCATATGCAAATAGCAATAATGCTCACAAATGATACCTAAATGATATTCTCAGATCAGATGGTAATTAACAATTCAGAGTTGTGACGGGGGAGTGCTTCACAAATGTCCCAGCTCAAGGTACAATCCTATGCCTGTTCCAGCCAGTCCATGCCCAAGTATAGGACTTGAGGGCTTTGGCTTCTACGGTTCCACCATCCCTGGGGTGTTTAGACCACCATCTCAGAGAGCTTAGCATTATTCTAATCTTTAAAAAAGGGTAGTTGTCCAAATGAGAATAATTCCAGTAGGGCAGAGTGATGTTTTGGAGTGTGGGGGGTAGGTTCATTCATACTGGGGCTTGCAGGTAAAGTAGAACCTGCTGTGCATGAGAAAGAAGAGGAATATTGATGTTTCTCAGCACAGGCATATGTGCTAAAGTCATCTATTAGTCATTATGACAGCAGGTACAAAAAATAGTGTACATAGAAGTCAACACTTTGTATGGCAAATAAAAAGGCTGAGGGCTGAAAGCAAAGGCTAGACAAATCCAGGACTGTGGTGGAGCCAGGAAGTCTATGAATAAGAGAAATGGGATGGGTTGGAAACTCAGGCCTTGAGGTCTTTCAATCTTAAGAACTGCTCATTGTTGTCCTACCTGCCTCTGTTGCAGACAATGCAAAGGGGCGTGAGACAGAAAGTGAGACCACAGGGATGATTAAGAAGAATAAGTACAACAAGGCAGAGACTAAGTGTCTGAGGAGTCGAGGAATGGCTCACTGTCATGTCCTATTAAGTAGAGCATGTGAACAGGAGGTCAAGGACGTGTAGACAAGCAGAATGTTGAACACGGATAGGATCAAGGGAACTGGAACAATCAGAATACTGGTTACTGGATGTTTACTCCCTACCTCACTCACAAAGTTCTTGTCTTGTTCATGGCTGTCTTCCAGCTCCTGGAAAAAATTGGCACATAACAGATACACAGGAAATATCTGTTGAATCACTGATAAAACTAGCTAGTATTCTATCTCACTTTCATTACTGGAGAGGTAGGGAGATAAAAAGCCAGTCAGTCTACAAAAATCCATCCTGAGGTATTTGTATCAGAAGGTTCATTGCAGCCCAATTCATAATTGCTAGGTCATGGAAGAAGCCCAAGAGCCCACTCATCCACAAATGGATCAATAAATTGTGGCATATGTATACCACGGAATACTATACAGCCATTAAGAAAGTTGGAGGAAGTTTACCTCCTTCATGTTTACATGGATGAAACTGGAAAATATTCTTCTTAGCAAAGTATCCCAAGAATGGAAGAAAAAGTATCCAATGTATTCAGCCCTACTATGAAACTAATTTATAGCTTTCATAGGAAAGCTGTAACCCAATTTTAGCCCAGGAACATGGGGAGAGGGAGGGGAGGGGAGGGGGGAGGAAGGGTAGAGGGAGGGTGATTGGTGGGATCACACCTATGGTTCATCCTATAAGGGTACATGTGAATCTTTCTAAATGTAGAATATAAATGTCTTAACATAATAACTAAGAAAAAGACATGAAGGCTATGTTAACCAGTTGGATGAAAGTACTTCAAATTGTATAGAGAGACAGTACACTATACTCCATGATAGTACTAATGTACACTGTTATGATTTAATAAAAAAAAAATATTTAAAAAATCCATTCTGGATTTAGACACAATTAACCAAGTATCAAGTCAAAGCAGAGAATCCGTCTTGTGTTTCTCTGCTTCTATAGCTTCCCCTATCCCCAACAGCACTGATTTCTTTACCTTGAGCTGCAAAAGATCTATTTTGTCCATGCTGAGTGCCAACCCCAGTCCTTGAAGTGATCCCCCTCTCCTCCATCCCACCTCACCTCTGTTGCATGACACACTAGGGCACTGCCCTGCTCCTTTGTGCAAGGACTTTTCTCAGCACCACCAAGGTAACAGACAAGTGGTAATTGGGAAGAACTTTTTCCAATACAGCTAAATCCTAGATGAAAAGAAATGTGAGATGTGGGCGAGAGGTGGATGGGGCTTTTTCTTTTTTTTTTTTAAAACAGAATCTCACTTTGTTGCCCTTGGTAGAGTGCTGTGGCATCATAGCCCACAGCAACCTCAAACTCTTGAGCTCAAGCAATCCTCTTGCCTCAGGCTCTCATGTAGCTAGGACTTTGCTGGGACAGCAAAGCTTCAGCCACAACACCCAGCTATTTTTAGCCTTGCTCTAGCTCAGGCTGGTCTTGAACTCCTGAGCTCAAGCAATCCACCTTCTCAGACTCCCAGTGCTAGGATTACGGGCGAGAGCCACCACAGTTGGCCCAAGACAGGGCCTTTTTGAATTTCATCTATTATCAAACAACAAACCAGCCCTACTGGTTAAAAGCCTTGACTTGCAGCACAAGTGTATTCAGCAAAGCTTTGTAATGGCATAGTGTGACTTCCTGAGGGCATGCTCAGTTTTTTTCCAGGGACGGATGTATAGTCTTGGCACATTATTTGGTTATGTAGGAGTCTTTACTGCACTTTTCCTGCTCTCTTTTTTTCAACTCATAATTGGGAACTTTAGCTGCCACCTCAAAACCCTTTGGAAATTAGGCAATGAGAAATAAAATCATTCTCTATAGCTTTATAAAAAGAAAAAATGTTTAGGGAGTACGGAGAATCTATAATACACATACTTTTGGTTACTTGAGGTCCCTCAAGTGATACGGAACTCTTTTAAAATGTAGATAGATTTTGATAACATCATAACCAAAATCCTCTTCAATCACTAGATTGTAAATTTTTTGAGACATTTTCTCCCTAAGCCCCATGCCTCATCCGCACAGTCCTTGCTGAGTAAATACTGTTTAGATAAATGAAAGCATTCATTAATCAATGTGACATGAAGAATTTGGATAAGTGATTTTCTATTTCTCTCAATCTAATAAAAGGGAAACAGTCCAATAAACACATGTGTGAGTTCAATAGAATTTATGAGTTCTCTAGGATGCGTGGAAATCTACAGTTTCATCTCTCAGACACACAGAAGACTTTTTTGACTTAGTATTAGATTTTGTTCAGTTTGGTTAAAAATAAGATGCAGGAAGTATCTGTTTGGTGTCTCTCTTGTCCTTTTGGCTGTGGTATCCATGGACCTATTAATAAGAATAGTAAAGAAATTGGAGGAAATAGGTCACCCCCGTGGTGAGGCTGGGAATGGTGGCAGTGGGGAGTCCCTCCCTCTGAATGACTAGATAAGTTTTCATTTGCAGCAAGGCTGTCTCCCACGTGATGCTCTCTCTTCCTCTTGTATCAACTGTGTGTTGACTGCGAGGATTCAGAACAATATGTGAATGGAAAATCCAGACATGGATGCCCCAGAGGAAGAAGAGATACCTGGGGATGTCACCTTTTCAATGACAATCTGATCCTGTGGTGCTTTACTTGGAATCCCACTTTTCAGAAGCTGTGGCTGAGAGTTTGTTCCTAATTATAAGATTCTGGTTGTTGAAGCTGCTGTTTATGCCTGAAGAACGACTCAGAATATCACTGTAATTACACATCTGCCCCTCTGAGTTCTTCAAAAATAGGAGCGTGACCAATGCATTTGGAAGAATTAAAGAAGTGCTTAGTACAAAAAGGAAAGTGGGCTAAAATTTTACTGGCATTTAGTTACAGTTCTATGTTTTAAAATGATCTTTATTGCAATAACAGTATCTTGAATTTGCAAAATTCTTTAATGTTTTAATCCTTGTCATGCAGACTTTCTTCCCTGAGAATATGACTTAGGCTTGATGGTCATCTCTATACTCAATTTGTTGATGAGAAAATGGAAGCAAAGAGACTTGTGTTACTTTCACTCTCCTCTCTATACCGGATCTATGCAGGAACTCCCCCATCACCGTGGGTTCCATGACCTCTCACCCATGGGTAGAAGACTAAAAATTCCTATCTTTAACCTGGACTTCTCTTTAGAGCTCAAACCCTCACATCTTGTTGGACATCAGTCAATAGATGGACATCAGTCAATCCACCAAGTACCTCAAAATTAGTATTTAAAAACTAAGTCATCCTCACTGAAATCTTATCAATCTGTCCTGGTGAACGACCCTGCTACACACCCAGTCACCTACGCCAGAGTCCGGGGCTTCAGCCTCCACCTCCATGCTTTCTCTTTAATCTCTTTGTTTATTAAGTCATAGTTGTGTACATTAATGCAGTCATGGGGCACAATGTGCTGGTTTTACATACAATTTGAAATATTTTCATCAAACTGGTCAACATAGCCCTTGCAGCATTCTCTCAGTCATTGTGCTAAGACATTTATATTCTACATTTAGTAAGTTTCACATGTACCCTTGTAAGATGCACCGTGGGTGTGGTCCCACCAATTACCCTCCCTCCACCTATCCTCCCCCTCTTTAATCTCTTCTTTATGTGTTTCTTCCTTGCTGCAACTGCTCAGTTCAGCTCTTTACAATCTCTTCTGTGGACTCCTGAGATTACATTCTGATTGTTCTTCCTGCTTCTTGTCTAGTCTAGTACATGCCTACCAGAGTGAGCTTTTTTAAAATCACACATCTGAAATTGTCACTCTACCTAAAATCCTTAACCAGCTTTCCACAGCCTATGATAGAATTTTGTCCTAATTATGGCTTGTGATCTGACTCTTATCTACCTCTCCAGTCTCATAGCTTTCAAGTTTCCATATCTACCCTACACTCATTTTTATAGCTCACTGATAGACATGTGTGCCTTGATTCACATCTACTTCTGTCCACAGCAACAAGAAAATCATGTGATTCCACTGATACAACATTCTTGACATGACAAAATTGTAAAAATTAAGATGAAGTGAATACATGGATTAAGGAACGGGTGGAGGCAGGAGGCAAGTGGGTGTGGCTATAAAACTGCAACAAGGAAGCTCCTTGTGGTGATGGAAAAGTTCTGTATGTTGATCACAGAGGAACACATGAAATCCCCTCCTCCTTACTCTCTCTGTATTTCTTACAATTGCAGATGAGTCAATAATTGACTCAGAATAAGTTTAGAGAAAAAAAATAATGGACAGAAATGTTATACTAAACATATATTTGTTGAACAAATATTTCTGGGATTATTAAAGCCTAAATCCCAGTGTTTTCATCCATTCTTGTTACTATAACAAAATACCTGACACTGGGTACTTCATCAACAATAGGAATTTATTTCTCACAGTTTGGGGGCCAGAAGTGCAAGATTCAGACACTGGTAGGTTCAGTGTCTAGTAAGGGTCTCTGCTCCCAAGACCACACCTTATTGCTATGGCCCCCAGAGGGATGAACATTGTATCCTCACTTGGCAGAAGACAGAAAGGCAAAAGTTCCTAACTAGTTCCCTCCAGCCCTCTTATAAACACTAATCCGATTCCATGAGAACTCTACTGTCATGACTAAATCACCTCCTGAAAACCCCACCTCTTAATACTATTGGATTAGTGACCATGTTTCAACATGTGAATTGTAGAGTGGACACATTCAGTCCATAGCACCCAGCATGGACTATTTATTAGCTATGCATGAGTTATATAGCCTTAACTTTCCCAAACCTCAGTATCTCTCTCATGGATGGTAGAAGACAGTAATATTTAATAGTAAAGCTCCCAAATGATATGTTTTGGTAAGCTGGTATCCCAAATATGTTATAAGGATACTAAGATATTGTTGGTGCCCCTGCAATATTGACCTAGCTTTGAGCAGCCTTGTCTGTTTATGTCAGTGTACTGAACAAATGTTATAATTGTCTATGTGGATCATGACCTGAAAAAGGTTCTGCTTTATTGTGCTGCTTGGGTATTAACTGAGATGATGATATATGTGGAAGGCCCAGCACAGGACCCGCACCAAAGGCAGCATTAAAAAGCAAGTTACTTATTGTTTTATAAATGTCTTTTTCTCAAAGGAAGATAATATCTCACGTTTATTGGTTATTTACCATGAATCAGACACTTACTTGCTCAATATCTCACAGTGGGAATTAATGGTTTACCTCATATTTTAAACAAGGGTTTTTTATGCGAGATCCTGAGTTTTTAATATGAAGTACTATCATCTTACTCAAGGGTCCCCACACTCTGAAAATCTACTCCAAATGGTGAGAAACATGTCTTTATAATCTAGGGGATCTGGATATACCACCCCCCAAAATGCCCCATAGGCATGAGAATTATCCTGAGCTGAAGACAACTAAGAAATAACAGTGGCTTGGCACCCATAGCACAGTAATTACAGCACCAACCACATACACTGAGGCTGGAGGGTTCAAACCCATCCCAGGCCTGCTAAACAACAATGACAACTGTAACCAAAATAAAATAGCTGGGCATTGTGGCAGGTGCCTGAAGTGCCAGCTACTTGGGAGGCGGAGGCAAGAGAATTGCTTAAGCCCAAGAGTTTTAGGTTGCTATGAGCTGTGACGCCACAGCACTCTACCCAGGGCAACATAGTGAGACCATCTCAAAAAGAAAAGAAAAGAAGAAGAAATAGGGACACCATAAAAAGGTCACAGGGATGGGGAAGCTGTGGCCTTCCGATTTCAAGATTGTTCTTTTTTAAGCACCAAAGGAAGCAAGAAATGCTTTGTCTTTCTCTGCTATACCCCTTTTAATAAAATGATTTGCTATGAAGAATTTGGATCCAGTCAAAAGTCCACACTTAAGGACCAGGAGGGTCATGTGTTTCTTTAAGGCCGCAGATACCCCACCCCAGAAAAAGACATAAAATTTGATTTGTGAAAATAGTTTCTTCTCTTATACCAGGAAAAGGAGGACAACTTTAGACTCTTATCAGCTTGGAAATGGCACCAAGAGGAATCTACATAACAAATTTTACTCAATAACTCTTCTCTTCCATTAGTTTTCACCATATATTTACCTTCTCACAGTATGCCACCCCTAAAAACCTAAACCTCTTCTCCTTTGCTTGTTCTTTCTCTACAAATTGACTGTCTTTTATAAGGTGCTGTATAAGCCCCTGAGTTCTAAACACCCTATGAATTATTTATCATGGAGTTTCTTCCACACATATGCATTCAGCATGCTTTAATAGACTGGGTTTTTTTTTTCTTGTTAATTTGTTTTTTATCTGTGTAATTTCTAGGGCCCCGGCCACAGAACCTAGGAGGGTAGAGAAAAATGGTTTTCCCCCTCTGCTACAAAACAACGGGAGAGTTTAAATGGTGTGATTCAAGTAAGGCCAGAGAACCACAGGGCTTTATTTTTATTGTCAAAATAAACATATTTCAAACACCTATGCAATGCAATACTTTAGATACCATTAGTAAGTAGTTCCTTGGTAGAAGGTAATTTGTCATAGTCTTTCATTGGGAAAGAGACTTAAGTAATCCTTAGTTCTGGGACCCCTGTAAGGCAGTCAGCTTGATGCCCTTTGCAGCCTCCCAACAGATGGAACCAACAGAGGGGACAAGGCAGAGCCCAGAAGAGGGAAGTCCAGGCCTCAAATGCTACATCACTATTTTCTAAAATAATCATACTTTCTTTTTAGATAGAACAGGACAAAACTATAGCATGGTACTGGCATAAAAGTAGACACACAGACCAATGGAACAGAGCAGAGAGCCCAGATACAAATCTACACATACACAGTCACTGATCTTTTACAAAGGCATTGAGAATACACAGTGAGGTGACGATCGTCTCCTCAGTAAATGGCACTGGGAAAACTAGATATCCACAGGCAAAAGAATAACATCAAACTCTTATCTTACACTATATGCAAAAATCAACTCAAAATGATTAAAATCTTAAACCCATAGAAAACCTAAGGAAAAACCTTGAAATTAGACTTGTCAGTGATTTTTTGGATATCACACCAAAGCACAAGCAAAGAAATTAAAAATCAACAAGTGGGCCTAAAGCAAAGTAAAAACTTTCTACACAGCCAAAAAATTCTTAATTTAAAAAATCAACAAAACCTATGGAATGGGCGATAATACTCATAAACCATATATCCAATAGGGGGATAATATCCAAAATATTTGAGGAATTCATACAACTCAGTAGCAAAAAAGCAACTTATTTTTAAAAAAGGAGCAAAGGACTTGATGAGATATTTTTTCCAAGTAAGACACACAAATGGCCAACAGTATATGAAAAAAGTTCTAAACATTGTTAATCATTAGAGAAATGTAAATCAAAACCACAATGAGTTATCACCACACGTTAGGCTGGCAATTAACAAAAAGTAAAAAAGGTAAGTGTTGGCAAGGATGTAGAGAAAAGGGAATCTTGTACATTATTAGTGGAACTGTAAATTTTTATAGCTATATGGAAAACAGTGTGGTAGTTTCTCAAGAAAGCTAAAAATAAAATTATATACAATCTAACATTCCCACTTCTGGGTATATTTCCAAAGGAAATGAGATCAGTATCTCAAAGAGCTATCTGTACTCCCATGGTCATTCCAGCATTACTTGCAATAGCCAACACTGGAAATTACCTAAGTATTCATTGATGAATGAATGGGTAAACAAACTGTGGTATGTATACACAATGGAATATTATCCTGCCTTTAAAAAGGAAATCTTGCCTTTTGCAATAACCAATGAACCTAGAGCACTTTATGCTAAGTGAAATAAGAATAGACACAGAAAGGAAAATATTGTATGATCCCGTTTAAATCAAAATCTAAAAAATGGAATCTAAAAGAGTTGAACTCACAGAAGCAGAATAGAATTGTAGTTGCTAGTGGATGGGAATCTAAAAATCTCAAATCTAAAAAAGTCAAACTCAGAATGTGGAATCTAAAAAAGTTTAACTTATAAAGACAGACTAGAACTGTGGTTTCCAGGGAGTGAGGGGGCATGGTGCGGGTAGGGGGGATGTTGGCCAAATGGTACAAGCTTTTAGAATTGCAATACGTTCTGCAGATCTAATGTATAGCATGGCAGCTGCAGTTAATAATAATGTATTATATGTGAAATTTGATAAGAGCAGATCTTAAGTGTTCTTACCAAAAAAATTTAACTGTACAAAGTGATAAGTAGGTCATTTAGCTTGATGGGGCAATCATTTCATATTGTGTATGTTCATCAACACATCACATTATATACCTTAAATACAAACAGTGTTTGTCAGTCATATCTCAAAAAAAAGGGGGAAATTTTTGTAGTCATACACCATTAAAGAGAACACGTTGCATAGGGATTTCTGCAGGAAATTAGTTATTCAAACTATTACCAGTCTGAATCTCTCTAGCCTATAACTTCCATTTTCCCATTGAAATGCTAGTTCTTTAATGGAATTGCTAAAAACTGAAGTTTGGTTGGTTGCTTAGGAACCAAGTTATTGAGTTTTTTTATACTGTCTGAAATTTAAGTACTTTAGCATAGATACCGTAATAAGTAGGTGTCTGTTTAAATTTACTTTAATCCATATCCAAGGTGATGTTTAACATCCAGGTACTCTAATCATAAATTCACACTTGAAAGATGGGTTGCATGTGAAAGATGCTATACTGCAGATAACTTTTCTGTAAGAGCTTCAGAAATTACTCTCTGGATCTATACCTAGGAGTTTTTAAAGCGATAATTTAAGACCATTTTAAATGGGGAACTGAATGATATACCTCCACTCTTGGATGGAGATAAGCATGAAAGGTAAAGCGCCTGGCAGACGAAGACCCTAGGAAGAGACTCTTGAAATTTAGAACACTGTCCTTCATTTCTTCCCCTAATGGAATATCTGAGATAGTTAAAAAGTCAGCTGATCTTTAGTGAGAATATGTTCCCATTTTTTCCTGGGTATTAGCTTCCCAGCCTAAGTGGTTATCGAAGTTCCTTTTCAATCAGTGTTCCAGGACTTCACTGAGCCTACAGATGAAGTATGACTGGGCATCTCCTTATAATAGATGTTGGTGCATGTGCCTTGGTCTGAAATTTACCTTCATGAGAAATTGTCAAAAGACCTGTACCTCAATGATCATGCAACCTGGTTTGCCACAAGGGTCCCAGTTTATACTTACTGTCCAGTCTTGACTTCTAACTATACCACCTTTCACTTCTAGAAGTGTTCGAGTTTGAATGATGAATTATATGCTTACTCTTCTGCAGGCTTTAAAAAATATGAATTCTTTACTATTCCTCCCTTTAAGAGGTGGACTGTTAACCTCTCCCCCTTGAGTAAAGGCTGGATTTAATGACTGGCTTCTTAGGAGTAGAATAAGGCAGAAGTGATAGAGTCTGACTTTGACCTATGTCATAAAAGGCACCCTTGCCCCCTGTTGGCTCACTCACTTTAGGGAAATGCAGCTGCCATGTTGTGAGCACACCCAAGCAGCCCTGAAGAGAGGTCCACATGGCAAGGATCGAAGGCCACCCCTGAACAGCCAAGGGAGCAAGCCATTGTATAAGTGGGTTTGTCAGCCCCAGTCAAGCCTTCAGAGATGACTGCTCCAACTGACAGCTTGACTGCAACTTCCTGAGAGTCCCTGAGCTACGGCCACCTCACTAAGCCTCTCCAGACTCCTCACTGTCTGAAACTGTGCAAAAATGTAAATGTTTGCTTTGGATTGCTGAATTTTAGAGTAATGTATTATGCAGCAATACATAATACAACTACCTATGGCTTTCACTCAGTTCTCATCTTTCAACACTGTTGATATTTACTAAAGAGACGCGGTAGAGCTCTTAGAGATTTCTCCACTGCTACTAACTGCCCTCCTGCCCCTGCTGTGGAAGATGACTTTCAAGCACCACACATTTGAGAAAACAGTAGATGCCAACTTACCTGCGAGCAGCGTCCTACCCAAATAGGAATGCCAAAAAGATGCAGGGATGAGAAGCAGCTTTAAGTACTGGATAAAATGGAGCCTCTCACGCCATATCATGTCAACATGAGTAAGTAATCAAAATAATTAGAAGGTGCCTACAGCTGAATGCTAATCAAGCCTTCTCATCGTTCACGAGCCCCAAACTCTTGCAGCCTGTTCCTACTTTAACACGGCAGAACATAAATCAATTACTGGCAATTGATTCTCTAAGTCTGATTGAACCCCGAACTCTCAGCATGTTCATACTTTAACATGGCAGAACAAAAATCAATTAGGTTTAATAGCAGTGATGACAGCCATTTGGGGGGCATTTAGTGTCTACCAGAACTCTTGCAAGGACTTTGTACAGGATTACTGATGTATTTTTCACAGTAAGCCCTGTAATAGCTGTTCTCAAACCCATTTGTAAATAAGGACTCTGAGATTCAGGTAAAGCAGCCTAGGTTCACACAAGCAAGCACTGGGGGAGCCAGCTCTCAGTCTAGTTCTGGCTCCAAAGCCCATACTCTTCACAGAGCATAAAAGTACACTCCACTGCCTTGCCAAAAAAAAAAAAAAAAAAAAATCCATAAAAATGATACAACAGAAATTTTAACAAAAGTCCACAAGCAAATGCAGAAAGAGTTTCTCTGAAAGAGATAATAAATCTAAGGTTCTATTTGCCATTTTTAAACCATATTTTGTTTAAAGTAGATAATACATTCACATGGTTCAAAAGACAGAAAATATATTTTGGCGAACTCTCAACTCAGCCCCAGCCACCTGGTGCCTCAATTAAACCCTCTTCTTGAAGCCATGTAGTGTGATATTGTAAAATAGTAAGCCAGCTCTGGAAGAAATCTCAGGCAAAAGTTGTATAACCTTTCTGGTGCCTATTATGTAATAAAAAGTCTGGTTAGCTGCCTTGGCTGTACAGGTACAGAGATGAGGAGACACAAGGGCAGAAATTATCTTCTGAGAGAAGACAAAGCCATGGCTACCAGCTGCCTCTCCTGCCCCTGCCTTGGAAGAAGACTTTCAAGCACCACACCTTTGAGCAAATAGTAGATACCATCTTACCTGGGAGCAGTGTCCTACCCAATGCCAGAGAGACGCAGGGATGAGAAGCAGCTTTGTGTACTGGATAAAATGGAGCTTCTTGTACCCTATCATGTCAACATGAGTAAGTAATCAAAATAATTAGAAGGTGCCTACAGCTGAATGCTAATCAAGCCTTCTCATTGTTCACGAGCCCCAAACTCTCACAGCCTGTCCCTACTTTAACATAAATCAATTACATTTTATAGTAGTAATGACAACCATGTCCATGAACAGACAGAGTAGGAAAGTGAGAAGGATGAAGGTGGATTCCTGTCTATGACTCTCAGAAGATATCTGGAATGAAATTGCTGGAGTAAGACTAGCAAGATGTGTCTATTCTAGAATTTTTAAAACACTTACCAAGGGAAAAAAACATATTAGCAACTGAGATTGCTCAGTTCACTCATTAATAGTAAGGTATCTACCTAGCAATTTTAGGAAGTTGCCAATAAAATAGACCTTCAAGTTATTTTAATGCTTTTTTCCCCCAACATGAGTTTGCAATTTAAGGAGTAGCTTAAAATTATTCCAACATTTAGTCTCTCTCTTTAGTTTCCCAGAACCTGCTAACTTGTTGCAGAAGGGTTCCTACTCAAACAGATCTTCTGTAAGAGCATCTTTAAGCATAAGTTGTCAAGCATAACTCACCAAAAACTCATTTGCCATAGTTGGTACAAAGCAGGGTACTTGAGGGTACATTAAAAAAAAAAAGCTGACTCAGAATTGCTGTTTCAAATTTTCGATTCCCTATAGGAAGTGGCCCCAAAGTTAACTTTCTTATAGATTTAGCAATTTCTTATTTGGTTTGTGCCTAGACCATTATAGCCAGGAAAAAAAAAAAAATAGGAGGTTTGAATAATTTATAGTTGTAGTCTCGCTTCTAAAAAGGTCCCAGAACAAAAAAATAAGAAATAGCATTCATTTTGTTTTGGATTTCCTCTAACCTAAGACCTCCAACTAGTACATAATTTAGTAAATAAAGAAGCAGCTGTTATCAGTTTCTTTGGAATAGTGGTAGAAACTATAGAATACAAAAACTAAAAACATTACAATTCAAATGCACTCCCTTCTACGTTTTGGCTTAAAGCTCAACATGATTCATGTTATATGTTAAGTTTATAGCTAAAATATGTCATGATCATTCTCTCACAGTTTTAAGAATACTTCTGTTATCACGGTTAGGAGAAACAACCATCAAAAATTCTCCCACTCTACATGCAAGTCATTTGGGAAGAAAATGGAGCAAAAGAAGGTCAAAAGTTAATCATCTCTACCCCCATAATACTCTAAAGTAAAATTTTTAAAAAAGGAAATGTGTCTTTCTGCATACATTAACAAGTTCAAATTCTCTGTTAATCAGCTATTAATATTTTATTGATATCATAATGCTTGGATAGGGCACATACTTTGATTTTCATGGGAGTATCTCAGACAGATCTTACTTCTATCACTATGTACTGCAGAGGCAGCAGGTCAGAATTCATCCTTGTGTACTCTGGTGTGTGTGGAGTATCTGCATCTGTCAGTGAAAATTATTTACTATGATAATAACTGGAGAGAAAAGGGCAATTTCACTGCAATACAGGCCCTCAACTGTATAAACGGATCCCCAACTTTTGTCACCTCTTTTACCCACTGTACGCATTTGTCCACAGTCTAACTTTTGGGGGGGGAGTTGTTTGTTTTTTGTTTGTTTTTTTCAGGTTTTGGCTAGGACTGGGTTTGAACCCGCCACCTCCAGCATGTGGGGCTGGTGCCCTACTCCTTTGAGCCACAGGCACCATCCCACAGGTCTAACTTTTAATGTATGTTTTCACTTTATGTAAATTCTTTTGGCCCGTCTTGTTTAGATTATGTCCATCATTATATCCGACATCCTTATAACTCCTGTGTGACTGATAAGATTCTTATAAGAAATGTTGCTTAGGGTGGTGCCTGTGGCTCAAAGGAGTAGGGCACAGCTCTCATATGCCGGAGGTGGTGGGTTCAAACCCAGCCCTGGCCAAAAACCACAAAAAAAAAAAAAAAAGAAAAAAGAAATGTTGCTTAAAAAAAATACCATGCCAAGAGGGGACCTATAGCACACATCAGTGGATGGTCATTTTATTTACAGAATCTTTAAAACAAATATACTTTTAATGAACTAAAGTAAATAAAAGCAAAACTAATAATCATCCCACCAAAAATAAGGTCCAGTGCAGGGTAATAGGAAAACTCAAAAGTCTCTTTCAATTTTATTATCTTTATTTTTATTTTATTTTATTTAGACAGAGTCTCACTATGTGGCCCTCGGTCGGGTGCTATGGTGTCATAGCTCACAGCAACCTCAAACTCTTGGGCTTAAGAGATTCTCTTGCCTCCGCCTCCCAAGTAGCTGGGACTACAGGTGCCCGCCACAACGCCCGGCTATTTTTTCGTTGCAGTTGTCATTGTCGTTTAGCTGTCCTGGGCTGGGTTCCAATCTGCCAGTCTCAGTGTATGTGGCCAGTGACCTACCCACAGAGCTACAGGAACCACCCAATTTTAAAATTTTCTTCTTCCTTGGATCAGGCTGAGCAATCTGCAGCAGGAGGATTTTTTAGTTGTAGGATCCTTCTTTAGCACTGTTCTATCCTCTCTTCTATTCTGATACTGTTTGGGGGTCTCTCCAGGAATAGGGCACAGGAAGATTAGCAATCAGAAAGACCAGGCACAAAATATTTAACTTACCTGAAAGGTGCAGCTGTATCTTCATTGGTGTCCCTGAGGCATGATGAAAGCCAGAGGGGACTCCTCTCTCTGGCACTTCTTGGGATTTTTGGAGAGGCTGTATTACTGATGAGTCTCTCACCTGTCAGTTTTTGGATAAAGGTGTTACCTTTTCCATGTGTCTGCTTGGGACAGCCCACTCAGTTCCAAGTTCCCAGATAGAGATCTCTCACATGTTAGAATCACTCCCTACCCTCAGGCATAGACTAGGCAGAATTACCCCATACAGCTGGCTCCCCACAGTCCACTGGACACACCAGCTCATTCTGGCTTGCTAGACTGTAAGAGGTCTGGCTGTTCCTAGATAGCCATCTCTCCTCTTTCTGTGGTGAGACAGAGCCGGTTCCCACCACAGCCTCCTGACTCTTCCAGGCGGGAGGCAGAGGACAGTCCCAATGACCCTCAAACATTAGGGGACACAAGTTCAAGCTCTCCGAAGTGATTTTCTCTAAGTCCATCTCATTAGCCTTAAGTGAAGAGGAAACATTCTTCTCTGCAACCCTGTTTTGGGGAACTTGCCAATACCTCTCTGCAAAGAAATGCTCACGGGAGGTGCGTCAGCCGCCAGGGATTCTGCACCTTCTCTCTTTCAGTCTGGACGTAGGTGAAGAACTAACGCTGGCAAAATCCACTACACACTCTCTTCACACACTTTGGAAGAAGATCTCTACTTTGCTTTGGAATAAGAGAGAACTTGGCACCTACTGGCTTATTTTTGAAACTTCAGGCCTCTGTTAAAGTTTCAAGACCAAAAAAAAAAAAAAAAAAAAGTCAATTTCAGTGCCCTGTTACACTTTATATGCTGTCAATTCTAAGATAACATTTTTTAAAACACAAATTTAGTGAGAGTGTTTAAGTGACAGGTAGAAAGATAAATTAGTCATGTGCGTGATTAGCCATGAGTTGTATCTGCACTCCAGGATCTCAGAATCTCAGATTCTGATAGCAGAAGATCCGTCCTTAAAGACAGGAAATACATATTGCTTAAATCCCTCCCTTTCTCTCCATCCTCTACCCTTAGTTGCTTTAGACCTCATTGTCTCTTGGCTAAGTGGAAACAATATCTAATTAGCAATCTGAGCGTCTGGGTGGTCTTTCCTCCCTCTGCTTTCACCAGATTGTTTCTAATAAGCCATCATATGTGTTTCCTTAGACTGGTGTAACAAATTGCCACAGCCTGCATGGTGTAAAACAACAGAACTTCATTCCTCACAATTCTGGAGGTCAGAAATCCAAAATGGAGCCGTCAGTAGAGTTGATTCCTTCTAGATTTCAGAAGGAGTCCCATGCCTCTCTCTTAGCTTCACCTGGCTCAGCAATCTCTGCATCCCTTGGCACGTAGAGGCATCACTCCAGTCTCTGTCTCATCTTCACATAGCCTTGTCCTCTGTGTAGTTTTTTGTGTCTCAGATGTCCTCCTCTCTCTTAGAAAGGCAGCAGACATTGGATTTTGGTCCACCTTAAATCCAAAAGATCTCATCTGGAGATCACCTTAATCGTATCTGCAATGACCCTATATTCCAGGTAAGATTGCATTCACAGACACCAGTGGTTAGGACTTGGACATATCTTTTGGGGTCAAGCCATTCAGCTACTCCTATCACACAGGGCTTCTGCCATGCAGCCTTCTCATACTCAATAACCACCACTGACCTGCAAACATGTCGACATGTATCTGAAAGGTTCAGATAAAGATTCAGACTTCAGTCTGAGTGTTTTATCTTTCAGGGACTAGGTAAATTAGAATAGGTACTGGAGCATGGACTAAAGAACCTTCAACCCTGGAAGGAGGAGAACCAGGGAGCTGTGCTGAGACAAACACTGGGAGAGTCACCAGCAGTGAGGTGACCCCCCAGGTAAGCAGCCCAAGTGGGTAATGCGTCTCCATGCTGGAGACCCTCCCCTCCATGGACATGTGCACGTGCACACATACACACAACCCCCCAAAAATCTGTACAGTGGCCTGGGATGGGGGGTAGGGCTCTAGGACACCTATGATATTATAGTGGCCTGAAAAACAAGCTTGGCCCTCTTGGTCAAGGTAAAACATATATCCTAATGAAACAACCCTTTATAAAATTAACGAAAGGCAGTAAGCTGGGAACTGTGGTAGGGGCCTGAACTCGGCAAAGGCATAGTTTTTTAAAAAGTGGCCATTGTTCCCTACCTTGCTTTCCTCTAATTGTTCAGAAGTTCCATAGCTGGGGATCATAAAGATTCTTAGCTTTCTTTATTGTGCCCACAGATAACATCACCTTGGAAACCTAAGCTGGTCCTTTGAGGTATCTTCTAGACCAGGGGTCCTCAAACTTTTTAAACAGGAGGCCAGTTCACTGTCCCTCAGACCATTGGAGGGCCGGACTGAGGGCCCCGGGATGAGTTGGCTGCTAAGCAGGACAGGCAGCAACTGCAAAAACACCCGGCAGGCCAGATAAATGTCCTAGGCGGGCCACATGTGGCCCGTGGGCCGTAGTTTGAGGATGCCTGTTCTAGACCCTGCATCCCAGTGGATCAACTGACCCACCCACACCAGTGACCCAGTCCAAGAAACTGGAGTCACTGGGCTCACAAGCCCTACCCAGGAACTGACTCAACATAAGAAGACAATGTCTACACGCCTATGATTTTACCTTCAACCCAAGCAATCAGAAATATCAGTTCACTAAGCCCCTGCCCACCAAACCATCCTTAAAAACCCTAGTCTCTGAATTCTCAGGAAGACAGATTTGAGAAATTTCTTTCATTTCCTCTTTCGGTGCCCTGTGATATTAAACTCTTTCTCTACTGAAACCCCTGCTGTCTCAGTGTGGTGGCTCCTCTGGAGCTGTGGGCAATGAACCTGTCTGAGCTGTAACACTAAATACCATGAGAAATGTCACAAGCCACCTTTCCTGTCTGCTGGCCTCTAATTCATTCTGTACATCATTCCACACTGGTATTCTAAAATTCAAATCTGACTTTAATGGCATTCTCATTTAAACCTTTCTGTGGCTTCTTGGAGCCTTCAGAATAGAATCCTCCCAATTTCTAACCATAGAGACTACTTACAATTTCCCTAAATGCCCAAGATACTATTCTCTGAAGCCCCAACACTGGGGTAATTGCTTCCCTTAAAATAATTATATTGTATGTTTTTTCATTGTAGAAAGATTATTTATTAAACAATTATGAAAATAGGAAAGACTACTCACATTTACACCCATGTTTAATATTTTGATGTATTTATCTCCAGATTTGGAAAAGTATTTCATTGTCATTTGCTTAGGTTTTCTACTTTAGAGAACAAAGTGTGAAATGGAGATGGCAATATATTTGTAATTTTGCATGTGTTATTTTTTATTTAACATAAACACTTTCTACATTAATGTAAAAATCTTTATACACGTTTAGTGGCTGATATTTTACCTGTCACAGTACAAGTAGGTACTTTCTGTTTTCTTACCTTCCTGGTCCCTTGTAAAGGAAGAGGCTAATGCAAACAGAGATTCAGAGTGATATTGATCTCCCAGCATTTCCTGCTCAACCAGAAATTCAAGTACTAGAAATCTCCTTAAATCCCACTGGTCCTCCAGTTTCTCATTTATTAGACCTACTTCTTCATGTAGTTTGGAGGATTAAATGACACAATCTGTAGTAAATCCCCCCTCCCATTTCTGTGAAGAGTTAGCACTCAAATGGCACAAGTGTTCTTTTCTTTTCTATACCTTCTGCTTTTAAGAGTGACAGCCAGGCCTGGGCACGGTGGCACACACCAATAATCCTTGCATTTTGAGAGACCAAAGTGGGAGGGTTGCTTGAGCCCAGGAGTCTAAGACCAGACTAGGCAACACAGCAAGAACCTCCTCCCGAAAATATGAAAATTAGCCAGGCCTCGTGGTGTACACTTTTAATGACATACTTGGGAGGCTAAGGCAGGAGGATCTCTTAAGCCCAGGAGTTGAAAGCTGCAGAGAACTGTAAATGCATCACTGAGATTTAGCCTGGGGATAGAGCAAGATCCTCTCAAAAAAAAAAAAAAAAAAAAAAAACCAGCCAGGTCAGTTTCAGCAGTTCCAGGGGCATCATAGGGGAGTGTATGAAGGACAGACCTTCACCTATTTCTACCTTCTAACTTGTCAGATCAAAATCTTGCCTTGCTTGGGGCTCCATGGTTTAGCACAGCAGAACTGAAAACCACTTCTCTGATTTCCAAACTGGATTTCTTTTCCTACCTGGTATTCAAACTTAAATAAAATGGATTTCTCAGTCATTCAGACATCACGGTTTAGAGCTTTATAAGCAAGTTCTTCATCAACATTATTTTCTACTATGTGAAACTTTTCTTTAGGGGTAGAAGAAAGTGGGAACAAGTGGAAGTGAAATATGATAGAATCCCTGAATATACCCCTCTGCTTCTCTTTCCTTCTTCTACCCTCTCTCCCCTCTTCATTTCAGGGTCTCTGGTCATTAGATTTCCTCTAGGTAGAAAATTATGGAGTGGTCTGTTCTATGCCAGCTGGGGGCAAGAATGGCGCAGGGAAATCCCAGGTTGAAAGTGAAAAGTATGCATTCTTTTTTTTTTTTTTTTTCTGAGACAGCATCACAGCTCACAGTAACCTCAAACTCTTGGGCTCAAGTGATCCCCTTGCTTCAGACTCCAAATAGCCGGGACTACAGGCACCCACCACAATGCCTGAATATTTTTTAGATTAGGGTGTCTTGCTCTTGCTCAGGCTGGTTTTGAACTCCTGAGCGCAAAGCAATCCACCGCTTCAGCCTCCCACCACACCCAGCCCCAGAGCGCAGTTCTTAACTAAATCTCTTGGCCTATGGCCTTCTACCCTACATGAGAGTGGGGAAGTAGGTAAACAGCAATCAGCATACCCTAACCCACCTGTCTGCCTAGGATTTGGCCTGGAATTCAGGAATCACACCAGAAAGGTAGGTATTGCACCACTCTTGTGCATCCTGGGTAAGCCTGGGCATGTTCTTGTAGCCTGTGGGTAATTATTACTCTTTCAGGGAGGTGCCGACAGACCCTGTCCCCACTGTCCAGCAGCCAGGCTTCCCTCGGAACCCAGAAGTTGGGAGGAGCTGACACTCACAGAAGATGTCCACCCTCAGAGGCTGAGCACTGGATTGGAGCCACTGTGTTCAGTTCCTGACCTCTAAAAAGAACACCATGGATTCTTTTATCTTAGCTCATGTAGTTATAGGGGAAAATTGTTAAAGCAGTTACCTTAAGAAGAGGAGGTTTAATATACAGCCAGAGGGAGACTGGAGGCTGAAGGAAGACTGGACAGTCAGCAGCAGGGACCACCTCAGCATCCTGAGGCTCTATTTCCCTCGCTGCAGCCACTACAGTCTCCTCTCTCTCCCCTTCCAGCTGCCTACCCTCCAACCCTCCCACTGCCCCATTATCTTCCCTTTACCCAAATAACTCCTGCTAGCAGGAGGCTTTCTAATGTCATGGCTATGATTTGAGCTCGTCACTTTGTTTTGCTTGGATCTGCACTAGCAACTATGTTTTTCATGGTTCACATCCCTGAAAGAAAAATTTTGATTGACCCCATGTTGAGTGTTAAATTGTGTCCCTCAAAAACATATATTTCAATGCCAACCCGTAGTTCCTATGAATGTGACCTTATTTGGAAAGTAGCATCTTTGCAGATGTAATTAAATTAAGATGAGGTCATACTAGATTAAAATGAGCTGTAAATCCAATACAACCAATGTCTCTGGAAGAAAAGGTCAAATTTGGGCATAGAAAAAAAGACACACAAAGAATGCACGTGATGAGGAGATGGAGATCAGAGTGATGCATCTAAACCAAGGCATGAGAATTGGCGGCAGCCACCAGAAACAGAAAGGCAAGAGGCATCTTCCCTAGAGCCTTTGGAGGGAGAACAGCCCTGCCAACTCCATTTCAGACTTCCAGCCTCCCAAACTGTGAGATTAAATTTCTGTCGTTATAAACCACTGAGTCACAATGATTTGTTGCAGCAGCTGCAGAAAATTAACACATGTAGCTTATCTTTTGGTGCCAGACCCACGTGGGAATTTGATCACCTAGAGCTGGATACTCACTCGCTCTTCACCCAGGTAGACGTGGTCAAGACCGTGAGGGCAACATTGTCCCATTAGGGCCACTTGGACAGCAAGGCTGTAGGCAGAGCCACCTCCTTGGAAGGAGGCATGAGTGTGGGTAGGTGTTTCTTGGTGTGATCTCTCCATTATTAAATGAAGTGGCTCTTAAGTGGAAAAAAAAAAAAAGATGGCCTTATTTGATAGTCACAAGCATGGCATTATATTTGTTATATTACCAAGACTAGGGTCATATTTGTTATATCACCATTGTCCCAGCAATTATTGTCCACATTCCCCAGGGCATTAGAAGAGTCAGAGTATTAGCTGCTCCTTTCAAATTAAAAACAATCAGAGAAAATCACATCACATAAAAGCACATTCTCTTTCCTAAGGACAATATTTGCATTTTTAAACAGACATGTGAGCTATCCCAGAAGCATTGCTTTTTACAAAGAAATAAATATAAACTAGTACAATTTCAGATAGCAATGACAGGCAGATGGAGAAATGTGGTTCTTTGGGGTAAACTTGTGAGCCCCTTAGATCACACAAATAAGTGATGCCATAATCTGCCTATTCATAAATAAGTTTCATTCTGAACCAAGCACAGCAGCTAAGTAGGAAAGCCAAAAAAAAAAAAAAGGCTATAAAGGTAACATTTAACTCCCATTAGCTGTGCACTTAGTCTACAAATGTCCAGTTGAAAGCACACATAGCGAGAATAAGATGGGATCAGTCAGGCTTCAGCTGACGTGACACAACTGGTCTGGACAGTTTAGGTCCTACAGTGACCTTTACCCCTCCTATCTCCCATTCTTGTTGTTTTGTAAATTCAGTTTTAACCTGAAGGTGTATATTTGAGTAGGTCAGGCAATTGATTGCTTTAAAAGGTTAACTTTTGAACTAGAATGTTGTATTGGTCACAGGTTATGTTTTTTATGGATCATGGGTTATGGTAATTACAGTCAAGTGTTAATTACTATTGTTTAAGATAAGGGTTAGTATGGTTCTTGCCTTTAACTTTTATGTATAAAATTGTGGTTTTGGAAATGGAAGAAGAGAACGGTCTTGGAGAAGCTACTCTCACTGTTCTCCGGAATTGCTGGCCTTCTACAATTTGTTGGACCTATCCCAATCTCTGTATATTGACTGATAGTGACAGGTGGCCAGACTCTCTTCATCCAGTAATGCAATTATTTTACCATCAAATGCCTGTGCATCCAACCAGATTATTAGATTAATTTATTCATAGACCTCAGGGGTAAAAAGGGATTGTTTGAAGTGGTGTTTTCTTCTCACCATCCTGTTTGAGCCTCATTCACACTGAGGCTACCACACAAGGCAGCCTCCTATAAAATGGCATACCAGCAACCCGCACTCCTGGGAAACTTACCTTCACGTCAGGGTGATGGGAGCACTGAGAAAACAGCACCAGAACAAGGCTTGGTTGGAAATATCTCGGTGTATTAATTGTGCCATTCTTACCCTCTCCATATTTTGGTTGTTTCCCATCTCCTTCTCCCATCCCTGCTCATAGCATGCTGGGTGCCCCGTTTGTCTCAGAGGGCTGTGTGGAGGGGTAGAAAGCAGAGGTGTGTGGAAGCTTGGCGATTACCTTACCTGGGTTTGTCTTTCTAGAAGCTGAAGCCAACTCTCTCTGTCATTGTTATCTGAAATTCTTCTAGATTAGGGCTGGGGAGAGGGGCAGACCAGCAGAGAGAGACTGAGGAGACTGACGTGAGGGGAGAGAGAGCTGTGGACTGGGACAAGTGAGGACAGGGCCCTGAGGAGGTGATAAGTCATCAGAGATAAAGCCTCCTGCCAAGTCCAGCTGGGAGGTGGCAGTGCCTAGAATTACAAGCCACTGGGCGGCACCTGTGGCTCAAAAGGGTAGGGCGCCGGCCCCATATGCCGGAGGTGGCGGGTTCAAACCTTGCCTCAGCCAAAAAGAAAAAAAAAAGATAGAAATAGAATTATAAGCCATGGCACTGAAAAGATCACTGTGGTTGAAGATGAGAATGGAACTAAAAAGAAGGGACCGTTCTGAAGCTGCCATACCCTAGGGCAATGGACAGACAGCATTTTGTGAAAACAAAATTGACAATGCAAAGTTTACACAGCCCGTTGGTACTAAGTCTGCCCTGGAGCTTTGACATCAAAGCAAGAAGTACCCAGGTAGAGGGGAAGTAGAATTTACCACCAGGTAAGCTTTGTGGGAACTCAGAACAAAAACCAAATTAATATGTTTTTAAAAGCGACGAAACTTCTCATATACTTGACTTTGTGGACAGAGGTTCACGTACATGTGATTTTCCTGTCGGAAACCCTCCAAAGGAATTTGAGGCACAAAGGAAGGAACAGTCCGGGGCAGAACTGCTTGTGTTGGTGTCAGTGCTTATATTTGCATAGCCTAGCACACAGGGGAAGCAGATTAGTCATGTTCAAGGTTATCACCCGATACAACCCTGTCGTTCTCACACTTGTGGAAGAGGCCTCCAAAGGAAGGTAATGAGGGTATACTCTTATAGCTGGCCACGGGGGTAGGGACTCAGTCTGAGGCGGCTGAGCTGGCTCTGGGCTTTGATGTAGCCTCAGCCAGATACCATTCACCATTTGCTTCTGTGGGAATCAAGAATTGCCTCCCCAAGATAGGATTGTTGAGCTTGAAGGAGACTTAATTGTGAATTGATCTTTTAACGAACTTTCAACCCCTACAAGCTGAAGGCAATTGAGCAGAAATGGATATAAGTACTCTGTCCTCCTTCTACATTTCTACAAACAGGACATAGATTTACAAAGACAAAAGGTATCCTGGCCCTGCTCTCTACAAGGGAAAACCAAGCTTAACGGCTGAAGACAGCGACAGATCTTTCTCGGAGTGGAGATGGTACCCAAGGAACTTACAGTAAATGCTTTAGTAACTAGTTTCTTTCTATCATTTGTTTGCCTTTCACCAACTTTCCTTTGTCCTGCATTTTCTCTAAAAATTGACTTTTCTTTGTTGAAGATGCTATGTAAGGTGGAATCCAAAGCCGCCTCCTTGAGAACGACTCATGTTCTGGGTGCCTCCTATGTATGTGTCTTATGCACGTGCTGAGAACCTTCTGTTTTTCTCTTGTTAATTTGTCTTTCATAACAGAAGTCTGTTCCACTAAGTAAGGGTAATTATTTTTTCCCCACAGTTCCAACGTTTTATTTTTGTAAAATAATGGTTCTGTGCTTTGTTGGGCTTCTCTTGTCATTGGGGTAGGATTCTTGGGGGTTTCTTTATCGGGTAAAGAAGAGTTAGCTGTTACATTTCTGTCTCCAGCATGATCATGGCAGTTGATGGCAGGGAGCTTGTGACAAGCTTTCCTGGTGCCCTCTCCAAAGCTGTTTACATTTGGAAAAAGGGGGCCCCAGGAGGCAATGTCTTAGCTCAAAGGCAGGGCTGTTCAATGCTAATGGAAGGATAATGTGGCAAGTCAATGAGATAGAAGTTTTAAGATCACAGAGGACTTGCCAACCCCTTCATGTCACAGAACTGACGGGGTTCAGAACACACAATCCCAAAATATGGAACCTTAGCATTTAAGAAAACAGAAGCAGGGAACACCTGTGGCTCAAACGGGTAGGGCGCTGGCCCCATATGCCAGAGGTGGCAGGTTCAAACCCAGCCCCAGCCAGACCCTATATGCCAGAGATGGCAGGTTCAAACCCAGCCCCAGCCAGGCCCTATATGCCAGAGATGGCAGGTTCAAACCCAGCCCCAGCCAAAAAATAAAAAAAAAGAAAGAAAACAGAAGGAGAAACACAAGCTCTCACCCCTCCCACTTTTCCACTGTAGCAGGTCATGTGCCCCACACAGAGGTGACAGAACGGGAGGGGCCCAGAGAAAGCTGGCCAAGCTTGCCTCAGGTCGCCACCATAACATCCTAACATTCCTCTGTCCTGTTGTTTCTTCAGCACTATCCACTCTTCCTCAAACCTGCTGTAAAATATACTCAGGTATAACTGTTTCTCTGAGCCTTCATTTCCTGATGAAGTCCCCTGTATCAAGTAAACCCCACACTTAACAAACGTGTATGCTTTTCTCTTGTGATAGGGGCCTCCACTGTGAACCTGGGGTAGGAAGAGAAAAAGAGACTTTTCCTCCCTTACAGGCCCTTGGAACCTCCTCTATGATTGAAATCCTCACCAGCGGCTGCTGCCTGGCTCAGATAATCCATAAAGGGAGAGCAGGGAGGGATGGCCCCACTGGGGGAAGAATGAGAGCGTCATGTCACAGCACTGCTTCCATAGGCACCGCGTTGCTGTCTCTTTCTCCTCCTGTCCTGTCCCCTCTTCCTCCCTGAGAGTTTTCTCATTCACCCATCCCGCTGATACAAATTCACTGGAGCACCTGCCATGCTCAGGACTGTGCTGGACTCTGGGGACTACTGAACACGACATATAAGGCACTTGCCCTCAGAAGAGATAATGAAAGGTAAACAAACAATGTGGTAAAGAGTCCTGGTGAGGAGCATGAATCTAGACAGGGCGGGCAGGGACACTGTAACACAGGAGCTGAGCCCTGAGAGATGAAGATGGCACCAGCCATGCAGAGCTGGGAAAGAGCCTCCCAGGGCGAGGGAACAGCAGGTGTAAGCACTCTGAGATGGGAGCCAGCCACAGAAAGGATGCCAGTGTGGCTGCAGTTCATGGGCAGTGAAGGGGGAGAGGTGAGAAAGACTCAGGCAGGCAGCCACGTGCCCGGTCACACAGGGCCTGCTGGTCGGTTTAATGAGAAGCCACCGAATGATTCATGCTAAGAGAATAATTTAGGTAAACAAAGACCACATTGGTGGCCATGGAGAAACTGTATTGGGACTGGAGGAAGGAGAGCTGAGGACGATAGGGGGACTGTGAGGGACTCCTCCCTCAGCCTCGTTCTGCTGGGCTTGCACGGCTTAGGAGAGAATTGAAGCTGGCAGAGGCATCTACTATTTTCTTCCTCACCCAGAAATCTCTCCCACTTCCTAAAGATCTCAGTGTCATTTGGTCATCCTCTGTGGCCATCATGTCCTTTCAGCTAGGGGTATGTGCCCCTATTCCCATCACTGTCTACTGGCCGCCTAGCACATTGGCTGGGCACTCACAGCCCCCTTCCTTCTATTGCTGTCACTTATCTCCAGCTGCTGCCAAGACTATCCAGGGATGAAGAGTGCTGGGATGGATCTTACCTCATGATTAGACAGATTTTGCTGGACCAGTATGTTCCAGACCCAGCCAGAGGGCATGGGAAGGCCATTACTAGCTGCCACATAGTGTTCTGCTGTTGGGTTGTCCTGGCTTTGGTTCTTTGGTAGCTCCAAGCAAGCCATCCTCTACCTCCTTCTCATAAGGAACACCCTGGCATAACCTCAACAACTATTATTTTCCCCTCACCTATTCCCCCCATCCTGCTATCCATCTGATCCAGTGTGATGCCAACCCCAGACTCTGAGGATCTGACTTTGATCCTTGGTAATGACTATTTGTGGAAGGTGTTTCCAATGTTTGAACATCAACTTTACCCATTGACTCCTGACTTGGTTTGTTCCTCCCTATCTCTGCCACTATGGAACCTACAGCCAGGCCCAGCTGCTTAACTCATTCTTTGTGAAAAAGGCTGGGGACTTCCCTGGCTGCCGACTTCCCTGGCTGCCTCCTCTGCCCAAGGGAGTCACCCCGCCCCAGGAATCTGACTATATAATCTCAATTTGCTTTTATCTTTCCTCTCAGGAGTCTTTTTTTTCCTCCCAGGAGTCTTGAGAATTTCCGCATACATAGACTCATAGGTAGCCCTAATACATGTGTATTCTAGAATTCCCAAGGCAGACATCTCAAAATTAGATCTAAGCTGTGACTTTCCCTTCACATATATAAAAAGAATGTGGGGACTCAGTGCCTGAAGCATAGTGGTTATGGTGCTAGCCACATACACCAAGGGTGGCGGGTTCGAACCCGGCCTGGGCCAGCTAAACAACAACAACAACTGCAACAAAAAAATAGCCAGGCATTGTGATAGGCGCCTATAGTCCTAGCTACTTGGGAGGCTTAGGCAAGAGAATCGCTTGAGCCCAAGAGTTTGAGGTTGCTGTGAGTTGTGATGCCACCCGGTTGCTGTGAGTTGTGATGCCACAGCACTCTACCGAGGGCAACATAATGAGACTCTGTCTCAAAAAAAAAAAAAACCAGAATGTGAGAGGACCTGTGGCTTATGAAGCAGCCTTATTTTTCACAGTCATTTTTCAAATACCATTAATTGCTCTTTATGCTTTCAACTTAAACACAGGCATTACTCAGACAGCCACAGAAATGGGAGAGTAGATGGTACAAGATTTCTGTTCTGCTCTCCCTCTGGCTCTCTGAAGTGCTGAGATTGGAGCAGACCCTGGGCTGAGAGATCCTTTCCTCTGTGTAGCCCCCTCTGTGCATGCTGTCATCTAAATTATACCAGCAAACTTCTTCCTTCCTATCTGAAGGAATCCAACTAATAAGATGATTTAACAGAACCAGATTCAGCAGAAGCAAGATGACTGTCTTGCTGTTTATAATGCCAAATCGTTGATAGACTTCCCTGTATGTGGAGAAAGAAGGGAGATTATGACCCAAATAAGTCAGACCTTTCTGTAAGATACAAGCAGAAGCAGGGATTCCATTTTCCTAATTTTTTGTGTTTGTTTTTAGAAGAGTCAAAGAAGACTAAATTTATAATCTTGTAATTACAGGGGATAGGAGGAAATTGGGAATAGAAAAGCACATGGGAAAAATTAAAACAAATCCAAATCTCTTTTGCCACGAGAAAATGGGTGTAAGGAGCGTTCCAATGCATTGCCAGGTCTGGTGTTGCACAATGTTCTAATGTGGTAGGAGTCATTTTACTCTTTTTCCATTTGAGTCACGGAAGTAACTGCCTATGAAGGGCAAGGTGGTTCACTAAGGCCATGTGGAACGGGCACTGGGCCAAGATCAAAAAGCCCCAGATTATGTACCATGCGAAGACAAAGGGCCACACAGGTCTCTCTCTGAGTGCCCTCCTTGGTAGAAAACAAAAACCCAGGAACCAAGCAGTGTCATCAGCACTGAGTCAATCAACACAATTAGCGCTAGGACTCGCTTGACAATGACCCCCCTCCACACAGATGACACTGATATGTTTGTGATATATGGGGACAAGACTTAGTCTTGTTCTGTTGTGACCCTTTGTTTCTACATGGCTTCTCAGGGGGACATCCATCAATCTATCTTTACATAAAGAAGACTTCTGGCCACTCACTCTGCATTCAGGCCAAAGGGACAAAACATTTAATGGGCTGTGCTTGCCTCACCAATTATGTTAATTCCTACTAAGGCACTTGGGTTCCATTCTGATACATCAGTTTCCCTTCCTAACACTGATGTGCTGCCCCCTAACCTAATTATTAGGGTGTCTGGAATTACTGCTGAATTAGAAGAAATTGCTTTGTGAAATTACAGATGAGATACAGTATTAAGGTAAATAATTGATGTTTTACAAGTAATAGTCAATGGTAATTGCAAAACAGCACTTAGAGCCTCACACATGGAAATGGGTATAAATCTCAGTGAAATTTGTCCTGGATCCATCAATTACAATGTACTTTCAGAGGACAGAGGACTGAGAAGGGCCTATGTGGATCTTGGGATTGTACGAAAGGGAGCTGGGATTTGGGTTAAGTGTAGATTTAAAGTTCTAAGCCTGGGGCGGTGCCTGGGGCTCAGTGGGTAGAGCGCAGGCCCCATATACCAAGGGTGGTAGGTTTGAACCCAGCCCCAGCCAGCTAAAAAACAGCAGCAACAACTGCAATAAAAAAATAGCCAGGCATGTGGTGGGTGCCTATGTCCCAGCTACTTAAGAGGCTAAGGAAAAAGAATCACTTAAATCCAAGAGTTGGAAGTTGCTGTGAGCTGTGATGCCACAATACTCTACTGAGGGCAACAGAGTGAGACTCTGTCTCAAAAAATAAAATAACATAAAATAAATAAAATTCTAAGCCTCTTGGTTCTAGGTCATACTCAAGATTTAGGTTACATAGTCAAGAGACCCCTTAAACAACTCTGAAATTTCAACTCATTCAACTCAACTTTAAGAGACACTCTATTAACAGTCCAAAAGCGGTATTGCAAGTAGCTACTGCTGTCTGACTCATACATCTAATAAAGTTTCTATACAAAAAGAAGTTGAGTTTCTGTTTCAGTAATTAGGCTGCCCAGAGTCACTGAAAGTCACAGGTCTGACTCATAGCTCATCTACCCTTCCTGATACCTGTGACCCAGGAATGACCCCGAGCCAGAAAGGCTGGAAAGGACTATTGCCTCACTACCACACTGAGAGGCCTACAGGGTAGACAGCAGCCTGAGACTGGACCAGAGCTGACCAGCCTCAGGCAGCGGGCTCTTTGTAAGGGACCCTGGCAGGTCAGGTCCCCCATTTCCCAACACCCTGAGCAACAACCTGGAAAGTAAAGCAATAGCAACATATTTGTTGGAATTAGATTGGTGCTGCATAGTAACTTTATAATTATCTGTGTGACTAGTTTAAGGTGACCAGACATTCCACTTTTGGTATCAATTTGTCCCGCGTCCCGTGGCATTTTTAAAAAGTCCCAATTTTTGGAAAGAATGCACAACAAGTTAGGGAACAGCAGGAGAACAGGAAGGGAATATATGGTTTCCGGCTGCCATGTGGCTATTTCACCAGGATATGAGTTTTATATTATTTTTGTTAATTTTATAATGTTAAACTTTAATAATAACAAATAATTGTTGAGAACTGATTATCGAGAACTGCTTATCAAAGTTTGCATTGTTGATCAGTTGTTAGAATTCTACCACCATTGTTTGGACTTAATGAACAATGGCATTTTTTGGCATTGGCAACGATGAAAACATTTTGTAACTGCCTCTCAGACTCGTACTGTGTGCTAGTTAAACAAGTGATGTCAACAAATCATGAACTTAGCAGACAGTACTCGTATTATTTATATTTTATAATGGTGGCAAAAAGTCTAGCACTGACCTTGAAAGTGACACTTACGACTTATAAGGTATCATTATTAAAAAAAATATTGATAAGGAAAAGGTTAAATCTTGGGCATCAGCAAAAATCACAATAGAGAACAAATGTTTAGAAATATTTCATCATTTTGAAACAAACCATGTTCCATAAAATAATGCACTAAAAATTGTGGGATACACGCTGTCCTTACCAGGAACTAATGCTGCAACTGAATGCATTTTTTCTACGGTAAATAAAGTGTAGACATAAGAAAAATCACAATTAAGTGTTGAGACTTTGAAAGCCATTTTATGTGTGAAATATAATTTAACAAATTCTTGTGAAAAATTTCATGGCCTTTTAAACAAGGACAGCAATCTACTAAAAAAATTCACTCAAATGAGAAACATGCCAAAGAATAAAATAATAGGACACATAATTTTTTAATGTATTATATTTGTAAATTATACTTATGTTGAAATTAAAAAAAATATTACAATACTATTTTTGTGTTCTATGAAAATTTTTGTTGCTCCATATAGACCAAATTTTTAATTAAGAACCCTCCTCCTCCCGGTCAATGGTGTCCCACTTTACCAATGTTAAAATCTGTCCACCTTAGACTAGTTAGATTAACTAACCAAAGTGACTAGCTAAGTGTCAAACCACCTATATTAAAATTATATAAGGAAAATATATAAAAGGCCATAATACAGGAAGTATGATAAGTCAAAGTCTGATTTCTACAGAAGTACAGATATAGCCAGAAATTAACCAGTCATTGTTCCCTAAATTGCCTACTACATATCCCTGAAAGGGACAAGACTGGTGACTTCCCAAATTGCTGCTGTAGCTAATATCACTATTATAAAACCTAATACTTATCTTTGGAGATATTTTCCAGATTCTTCCTTCCAGGAGACCAACTGATGTCAACTTGACAGGTGACCGTGCATAGGAACCAATCCAACAAATTCACAACCCTCTACCCAGGGACCGTCTGAGCCAAGAAGTCAATTCCTGCTTCCCAAGTCAATGAGTTCATCCCCAGCCAGATTCAATTCCCTAGCCCTTTGTTCACTATACCACCTTTAAAAAGCTTAGCCCCAGAATTCTTCAGGAGGTGGATCAAGATGTTTGTCCCATGTCCTCATTTGGCACCTTGTAATATTAAACTCTTTCTCCTCTGCAACTCTTGCTATCTCAGTATATTGGCCTTTGTCTGGACAGCTGGCAAGGGACTCACTTAGACAATAAGTAACTGTGAGCAAATCATTTTACCTCCGGGAACTGAGTTCTGATACTTGTAAAATAAAGGCTTTGGGCTTTGTAACAATAGTAAACTATAAACTTCTACTAAGATTTATGTTTTCTATGTATAAGAAATATGAACTATAAATAATTTAGGACATTAAGCATTAAGAAAAGTCTAGGTCTGGCTCATCTAAAACTCCCTAAGGTATTTCCCAAATTATTCCATGAAGTCAATCTTGGAGTTATAAAAAGGCTTAACTGTTATAGCCACTTTAATAAAACCTCCAATATTGTTTGTTTTAAGTTGGAAAAAAATTTCAATATTGAGTAAAAGTTGAGACTATAAAAATAGTTCATTTGAAAAACACCTGATATTCTCTGACAATAATAGTTTTATGCCATATTATAATTGATTTGCTGTCTAGGATTTGCTGTTTAGAATTAAATGTGGATTTAATCCTAAATTAACTTCTTCAGTAGGTAGGCTCAGTGAGGGTCAACATCCTTTATTTCTTGTTCAGTCCTGACAACACCTAATTCAGCAGTCTAAATATAGTCAGAAGTCAATACAAATTTAATTATGACTAAATCCAGGCAGTGGGAGAGAGAAAAGACATTGCTACTTGCTTGGACGTGCCTCTCTGATTAAATGCCACTTTTGTCTTACTAGCTGATCAGTCAGTAGACCTAAGTGTGGGGCTTATTTGCTCTTCTTCCTTAAAGGTCAGTGGCTGAATGTGAGATCCACAGTAATCACATTGAAAGGATTTTCTTTCTTTTCTTTTTTTTTTTTGAGACAGAGTCTCATTATATCACCCTTGGTAGAGTGCTGTTGCATCACAGCTCACAGCAACCTCAAACTCTTGGTCTTAAGCAATTCTTTTGCCTCAGCCTGCCAGTAGCTGGGAATGCAGGCCCCCACCGCAATGCCTGGCTGGGGTTTTTTTGTTATAGTTGTCATTGTTGTTTAGCAGGCCCTGGCTGGGTTCAAAACCACCATCCTTGGTGCATGTGGCTGCTGCCCTAACCATTGAGCAACAGACACCAAGCCAAAAAGATTTTCATGTGTACTCCATTGAGGAGATTAAATACCCAGGTGCCTCCCATATTTCCCCTTAGGACTCATTCTTAAAGTCTTTTTTTTTTTCCAGGTAGAGTCTCACTTTGATGCTTACGTAGATTGCTGTGGCCTCATAGCTCACGGCAACCTCAAATTCTTGGGTTCAAGTGATCCTCTTGCTTTAGCCTCCCAGGAAGGTGGGATTAAGGTCCCCACCACAACACCTGGCTATTTTTTAGAGATAGGGTCTCAATCTTGCTCAGGCTAGTCTTGAACTCCTGAGCTCAAGCGATCTACCCACCTTAACCTCCCAAAGTGCTAGGATTACAGGCGTGAGCTACCGCACCCAGCCTACTCTTAAAGTCTTAACATTTCAACAGCAGCACCAACGCCCAACATGTTCATTGTCAATTCCCAGTTATGTTCTAAAAAGGTAACTGTTACATATTGTATTAGAGTTTTGCAGGGAAACAGAACAAATAGAATTGGGGGGAAGGGAGAGGAGAGAGAGAGAGAAGGAAAGAGATGTGAGAGGCTGGAGGCTGGGCATGGAGGAGAGAGAGGGAGAGAGACAGATGTTAAGGTATTGACCCACAGGATTTCAGAGAGCCAGGGAAGAGTTAACATTGCAGCTTGTGTCCAGGGAAGACTGGAGGCAGAATCTCTTCTTCCTTAAGAGACCTTCAGATGTTTCTATTAAGGCTTTTGATTGTTTGGGTGAGACTCACCCATATCATAGAAGGTAATCTGTTTTACTCAAAGTCTACTGATTGAAATATGAATGACACCTAGAAAATATCTTCACAGCAACCTCTACGCTAGTGTTTGATCAAATATCTAGGCACTGAAGCCTAGGCAGTGGACACAGAAAGTTTACCATTGCACATATCAAAATGGAAAAAGGACTTCGACCACTCCAGTCATCTTCTGAAAGTTCTCTGATTTCTTTCATTATTTCAAATATTCTT
>NW_003852400.1:25206841-25229455 GCF_000181295.1 Otolemur garnettii
AAAAAAAAAAAAAGAAAGAAATAGTTAATCATATGCTAATGATTTTCTAATTTTGGAAATAAAAAGAAACTTTCGGTGGTCTTTCATTGCAAATGTTGTTCATTCTCTCCATAACTGTATTACATGAGTGCTCAGCATACCTAGAAGAAAAAGTGGGGTTTCCAACCCTCAAGGAACCTGCAGCCTGAGAAAAGAGTATTACGGAGAAGAGTATACTTCCAAGAACAATAAAGGAAGTAAAGGTTGATAAGAAAATTAGCATATTGGTGGTACCTGCATACATAAACCCTGTTTCCTCCATGGAATACACATGTCCTCACTGTAGCGTGGTCAGAAATGTGATTTTCCTGGGAGCTGAGTTTGGGGGCATGTAACCAAAGAAGGCTTAGAAACTCATCGTCCCATCCCCTCTCCCCAGGATACACTCAGCTAAATAGATTTAAGTCTCTCAGTACCAATTGATACCCCTCCGTGGCAGTTTCTCTTCACTTCTGCTTACAAATTTACATTTCTCTTCCAACTTTATGTGCATTCAGCTCCAGATTTTAAAATAGATTTCATAGCTACATCTGTGGCTGATGAAGCTTTCTCTATGGATGGAACAGACAGACACCAAAGCAAAGCCTCCCGGCTGGTGATAGAATAGGGATGTGATTAGACAGCTCTGGCACTGGCCACTCAGAGCCAAGAGGTGTTAAACAAGCTTAGACTTTTAACTAAGCCTTTATCCTCCAGGCACTACTGAGAAACCGTTGCCAACAGGAAATGAATTCCGGAAACTGGTTTGCCAACTAACATACCTCCTGGAATTTTGAGCCTTTGACAGAGGTTCTGGAAGGCCTTCCTTTCCTCATTGATGTAGTAGCAGGGAAGGGGCAGAAGGGCTGGAGAGAACAAGAGGGGGCATCAGGGACAGAGACCAGGAGCTTTCAGAGATGTTCAGTTCTAAATCCTAGATACCACTTTTTGTTTTGTAGACCTGAGTTCTAGACCCCATCAAAGGAATAAAGAGAGCTGTCATTGGTTTTGTCCCTGCCAGATGTGTTCTTCTCCCATCCTAATGCAAAAGCCTTCTACCACTATTCTTTCCAGATTTTTTTCTTTGCTCCAGAGTATAAGCCCCATTCCTGTCTTGAATGGAGACACAAGAGTTGAAAAATCCTACATTCTACCCTAAGTGTGAAGGGCTCTGGGTTTTAGGTGGTGCCAGACATGTCTGTAAAGCCGTCTGAAGTACTGGGGAAAGTAAACACAAATACATTTCTCCATTATTTTCCTCACATGCTTAAAATGCCAGTGGACTGGTAGATCCTGGGATGGTTCAAAATGAAAGTTCCAGGGAAAATGGAATTATTAAAAAGCAAAGCCTGAGGCATATTCCATTTAATAAAGCTACAAAACAGCCTCAGATTTTGAAAGTAGAAGGAAAATGGTTAGGATAAGACATATTCTCCTGCTTTTTAAAATGGTCCTCACATACTCTTTGTGTATTCTGAAATTAAATGTTTTATTCCATTTAGATGACTTCTGCATATTAACCGTCAGTTTGGAATGTGACTCCAGGGAAAATTGTGTGCTTCTTTTCCCATGTTTTATTCAGAGAAACTGCCTTAGCTCAAGTCTTTAAAAAAAAAAAAAACACTGAAGGTGAGAAGCAGGAAAGAGGGGAAAAATGTTTTTTAAAGAGGACCTGTTTTTGTTGGCGATATAAATGGCCTTTAAAAACTACTTCAGTGAAATTAAGAAATTTCAATTCCTCCTATTCTTTGGCAAGCAAAGAAGAAATTCAGGATAAGTTTTATCTCTCGCTAAAGGCACATCTCATGGAAATTGTAATCGGAAGGACACTTTCAAGGGCCTTGAATCCAAACAAGGGGACTGGGTGGATGATATAAATATCTCTGGGGGTCAGTCTGGGATGCCTGATGCATCTGTCCACAGCAGGGGTGAATCTCAGCACCCAATGGGGCTAAGAGCTGGTATGGCCCCTCCTCCTCTACCATGACAGGATGAGTGCCACCATAAGCAGTTTTAAAGTAAATTTAAAATAAATTGCCTTTTGCAAATATTTGAGAATTGTGGACTCTCTCTCAAATCGAGGTAATTTGGCAAAGCACAGTGGGTTGCTGTACAAGTGCTTCTCACTGATTCCGGATCAGTCTACTTCCAAAATCCTGCTTGAGGTTGATGTAGGAGATAGCATTTCATTAAGCCAATGCTGTAAGGCAGTATCGTGTGCAGGTGGGTTTAAACACAGGCAGAGATGAAGTGGGAAAAGCTGAGAAGGGGAAAAGAGAATCAGAAGAGGTAAAAGGTGAGAAGCAGGAAAGAGGGGGGAAATGATTTTTAAAAGGACCTGTTTTTGATGAAGGTATAAATTGCCCCTAAAAACTACTTCAGTGATCATAGGTTCCTGTGAGCAAATTAGGCAAGAGTCTGACCTGAGGAACAGGCCAGGCATCCTAATCCTACACTAATCTAATAGTAATGCCTTAGGTAAGTCGCTAACTTTCTGTGTACTTTTCTTCTAAAGCTCAGGATAACTGATGTTTGCAAAGTAAAATGAAAATAAAGATTGAGATTTTCCGGCTAGCTGTGAATCCAGACAGAATTACTAGTAGGTTGTTTTATTTTTTTTTCCTCAGCTCTGTTCTTCTTTCTGCTTTTTTCTTTGTCATTAGTTATTAATAACTATTCATCATTTTCTTAGTAAGGCCCGAAACTTGATTTCAAATTAGAGTCAACTCCCAAAGCAAATCAACCAATAACTACCTAAACACACCCAAAGTGCTCAGAACATATGATGTTAGAAAAATCATCAATATATTTCTTCAAGTTTAAGCAGTTTTATCCAGGAACTAGGAAACCAATTACATTTTTCAGTTCCATGTGACAGGTTATATATACATGGTCTGACTGGGTTGTGTCCAGCCTTGAATATTGCTTAGCTCATTTTACAAATAAAGAAATATTTTGATGAGCTTAATTGCCTGTATTCTTATTGCTAATGAATTATGGAAGAGTGATGTAAGCCCACCCATCTGTCTAAATTGAATCTCCTTCCATTAATCCCTCATACTATTTCCCGATTCAGGGGTAGTATTCTCTGAAGAAACAATTCAGGAATCTCCTCAGAAAAAATGTAGTAACTTTTGGTAAACTTGCTCTTATTCATGTATTGCTGGGCACTGTAGCTCACACCTGTAATCCTAACACTCTGGGAGGCAGGGATCGGTAGATTGCCTGAGCTCAGGAGTTCGAGACCAGCCTGAGCAAGAAAAAATAGGTGGGCATTGTGGTGGGTGCCTGTAATCCCAGCTACTTGGGAGGTTGAGGCAAGAGGATAATTTGAAACCAAGAGTTTGAGGTTACTATGAGTTATGATGCCGCAGTACTCTACCCTGGGGCAACAGAGTGAGACTTTGTCTCAAAATTAAAAAAAAAAAAGATTTGTGTATTATATGGACTTAGTGTAGTGGCTTATGCCCATAATCCCAACACTTTGGGAGGCCAAGGCAGGAGACCCATTTGAGGCCAGCAATTCAAGACCAGCTTGGACAACATAGAGAAACCCTGTTTTGACAAAATTTTTAAAGAGATACATGTATTAAATGGTTAACAGGATGGATTTACTAGTTATGTGACTGAGGGCAAGTTACAACCTTCCTGTGCCTGAATTTCCTCATCTGTAAAATTAGATTAATATGGGTAACCTCACAACAACAAATAAAGTGATGGAACAGAATAGAAAACACAGAAACACATCAGTATGTCGGCTCCCTCATTTAAGACAAAGGTGATACCTCAGTGCAATGGGGAAAGGATGGTCACGTCAATAAATGAGACTCAGCTAATGTGATAACTATAAAAATAAAAGATCTTAATATCCACTTTACATCATACCTCAGTCAATCCTAAATGGATTAAGGACTTAAATATGAAATATAAAGCAATAATGTCTTTAGGATAATAACAGAACAAGTGAAGATTTCTTAAACAGAAGAGGAAAACTACAATAATACAGGGGAAAAAACTGATAAATGGGACTATAACATAAATAAGACCCTAAGGTTAGGATCATGAAAGGCAGCGGTAAGAGACTGGACAGGTAATCCACACACTAGATGAGGATTTTTGCAACATATACCACTGATGTGAATCCCCAATTTAGAACACCTAAAGTCTGTGTAAAAGGCAGATTGCTGTGACGATTTAACAAGTTAATAGTTTAGAGTAGGAGTTGGCATATAATACACATCTGCTCAACAGATATTATTATTATTACTAATCAGAACAAAGGTCCAGGACCAGCCTGGTTTCCACTTCTGTCCTATCACCAGCCTACATGTCTCAGGATTTTGGCCTGGAAAACATGATAGCCATAGTAATGAGGCACCAAAAAGGTAAACCTATAGAAGAGTTCAGAATATATGACTTACCAGTGGCGAGGGTAACATTTATTTGCCTCCTATTTCAGTGTCTAGCATGGCCTTCTCCTGCTGTGTGCTGATAGCAAAGGTATAAAGCAAGAAGTAATGTTCCATCTGGATGCAGCCCAAAGATCAGAGCATGAGGGCCTCACACCTACCCTTCCCTCCACCCTCAATGCTTTCCACTGCCCGCTCACGTTCCTCTCAGGCCTGCAGGACCTCCATGCCCCACAGAGCCTACTGCCCATGAGGCCCAAGCTCTTCCCTGAGTCCTCGCACACAGAGTGGTCTGAAGCTGACTCCTTGCAGAGGAACCAGAGTCTTCCATGCACAGTGTTTGACCTTTCCTAAGTCTTTCTGGAAGGAGGGCTTCTGTGTCCCCACATCCAATCTAAGGTCTTCAAGGACTGATTGTCTTAGAGTCTTGCAGTTCCCATAAACTGGACATGCCATAAACCGTGTCATCACATGAGGAAGAACTGCTCCTCCGAAGTAAGCAATTCAGGCATCACACTCTCTAACCACAAACTCGTGTTCCTTTAATTGCCTTTTATCCACCCCCATGACACTGATTTTTTTTAACTTAAACAAAGCTATTAGTGAATCCCTTCATGTCTCAATTATTACCACTGTTTTGAGCTGAGTATGTCACTCCAAAGTTTATACGTTGAAGTCCTAAACCAGGGGTCCTCAAACTTTTTAAGCAGGGGGCCAGTTCACTGTCCCTCAGACCATTGGAGGGCCAGACCACGGGCCCTGGGACAAGTCAGCTGCTAAGCAGGACAGGCAGCAGCAGCAAAAACACTCTGTGGACCAGATAAATGTCCTCGGTGGGCCGCATGTGGCCTGCGGGCCCTAGTTTGAGGACACCAGTCCTAAACCCTAGTTCCTCAGAATATGACTGAGTTTAGAGATAGAACCATTAAAGAAGTAATTAGGGGAAATCAGGTCACAAAGGTAGGTCTTACTCTAATGCAACTGGTGTCCTTATAAGGGGAAGAGACTAGGACATAGACAAGCACAGAGAAAAACAGCATGAAGACACAGTGAGAAGACAGTCACCTGCCAGCCAAGGGGAAGGCCCCAGGAGAAGCTAGACCCGCTGACCTTCCAGCCTGCAGAGTTCTGATAAAGCACATCTCTGTTGTTTGCACCATGCAGTTTATAATATTTGTCACAGCAAGCCCAGCGCACCAACATAACCACCTTCCACACCTGCTTCCCGCTCGGTCAGATCTGCCATCTGTGCCTGTGCACCACTCTCTTCCTACATCCTTGCACTGCTGTCCTTCCAGTTCCCCGGCCTAGCAAATCCCAACCTTAGATGAACATGACTGTCCATCTTGTCCATGCCTGCATCTAAGCAGCTGTATGTGGTTGGAGGAAATCACAGCAGCATGCTAATTGATGAGATTTTAAAGTCGTAACTCAGATCTCAACCAGGCACTCTACAGTATTTCCCTAGTCAGGCTTCTTTCCATATCTGGGGAAAGAAAGAGACTACCTTCCACCTCTCCTCTTGCTCTTGATACTTTATTTTGCCTCCTCCTCAGTGAAAAGAAGCCATCAGACAGCAATTCTCTTAACTTCCTCCCATCAGGCCAACACATGGCTCTGTTCCTCACCACCTGCTCCTCCTTCCCGGGTGCGGCACAGAAGCAGTGTCTGGCCAACTCCCCGGCTAGTGCTGCAGATCCTACACTCTCCCTCACCTCAGGAGCTTCTTCCTTTCCATCATGTCTTCTCTCTCATATAGCAACCTCTCCTCTATACAATTCCTTTCCAAATTCCTTCACAATGTCATTCGGACATAAACAAGTCTTTTCCATTAAAAACAAAACAAATATAAAAACCAGCCTTCATTTCATGTGGTAGAGTAATTCCCCTCCCCCAAATGTCTCCAATTCTTTGCACCTACTGGTGTGCTTAGCAATCAGACTTTGTGGAGTTCAATCCCTTTGTCTATTCCCTGACTTCTGACTAACTTTGTGGCTTTGATTTAGTTAGTAGGATGTGGCAGAATAATGTGCCAGTTCATGAATAGGTCACAAGAGATCCCACAGATCCCTGCTCTCCCTTAAGCCCTGCCATCTCCACGTGAATAGCGTGTTGGCTGATGAGAGAAAGGCGGTCCAGTCACCTTCCCCTCCCCAGCCAGTGAAAAATCAACTCCCAAAACGGTGAGTAGGATCATCGTAGGTCAGTCCATTCTTGGCTGATTCCACATGCATGCGTGAGCCCAGCCAGGCCCAGAACAGCACAAACATCTGGATCACTCATAGACATTTGAGCAATAACATATGTCTGGCTCACTCATAGACATAGAGCAATAACAAATGCTTGTTTTGAGTTTGGTATTATCTGTTACACAGTAATAGCTAACTAATATACCTCCTGTTCCCTTTCAGCTAACTTTGTCTTTTTCCTCTTAACTCCCAGCCAAATTTCTTGTGTCTCTTAAGATTGCTGGAAAACTTAAACTTTTAAATTGGTATCTTTTATTATTCTAGAAAATTTCCGGCTCGGCGCCTGTGGCTCAACCGGCTAAGGCGCCAGCCACGTACACCTGAGGTGGCGAGTTCGAATCCCCAGCCCGGACCACCAAACAACAATGACGGCTGCAACCAAAAAATAGCTGGGCGTTGTGGTGGGCGCCTGTGGTCCCAGCTACTTGGGAGGCAGAGGCAGGAGACTCGCTTGAGCCCAGGAGTTGGAGGTTGCTGTGAGGGTGATGCTGCCATGGCACTCTACCCAGGGGGATAGCTTGAGGCTCCGTCTCAAAAAAAAAAAAAAGAAAAGAAAATTTCCAGAATCTTATTCTAGAAAATTCTCAGCTGTTGGCTCTGTGCCTGTGGCACAAGTGGCTAAGGTGCCAGCCACATACACCTAAGGTTTGAATCCAGCCTGGCCTGCCAAACAACAATGATGGCTGCAACCAAAAAATTGCCAGGCCTTATGGCAGGTGCCTGTGGTTCCAGCTACTTGGGAGGTGGAGGCAGGAGACTAGCTTGAGCCCAGGAGTTGGAGGTTGCTGTGAGCTCTGATGCCCCAGCACTCAAGGGGGACAACTTGAGGCTTTGTCTCAAAAAAAATTCCCAGATCTTATCACCTTTAAAACATTTTTTCTTTGCCTCATGTCCTTTTGCCTTCTCAACCTAAGATTCCAGTTAATCTCATATTTCTGACTCTATCTTTCATGCCTCTTGGCTTTTTCTTCATATTTTAATTTAATCTCCTTTCTTCCTGGTTGTATACTAGAGGATGGCTTCTGATGATCTTTCAGTTTTCTCTCTTTCACAACATGTAATCTGTCCTTATCTATGTGTTACTTTAAAAACAACTTCATCGAGACCTAATTCATACACAACAAAATGCACCCATTTTTAAGTGTATAATTTTATTTTTTTTTTTTGAGACGGAGCCTCAAGCTATCCCCCTGGGTAGAGTGCCATGGCATCACCTTAGGTGTATGTGACTGGCGCCTTAGCCGCTTGAGCCACAGGCGCTGAGCCAAGTGTATAATTTTATAATGAATTTTCACAAATTCATATAAAAGGCACAGAACATTATGAAATATACAAGTATAGCAATTCTACCTTTGTTATGCTTCCTATTTGTTTTGTATATTTTTCCCCATTTTTAAATTCCTAACGTATTTTTTCTCTCTATTTAAAGTGCCTTTCTTATTTTAGCATGTAGTTGAGTCTTCTTTTTTTCTCCAGTCTGACGTTTTTCCCTCTTATGATTAGAGCAGTTAGTCTACTTATATTTAAAATGATTATTTATATGTTTAAATGTATGGTTGTCATTTTACTATTTATTTTCTCATCATTTGTCTCATTTTGTTTTTGTTCAGTATTTTTTTCTCCTTTTTGTGCTTTTTGTGTTGATCAAATATTTTTTAGTATTGTGTGGTAATCCTTTACTGGCTTTTAGTTATATTTCTTTGCCTTATTTTTTAGTAGTTGGTCTAGTAGTTATAATATGCATTTTTATCTTATCTCAATCTTACAGTTAGTGTTGAATTACTTCAGACAAAATAAAGAAAATTTACAACAACATAGTTTCATCTACCTCATCTACTACTTACTCTTTGTGTTATTTTTATCCTAAATATTTTGTCTCTGTAGGTTAAAATTACAGAGAAATAATTTTTGCTTTAAGCCATCATATGTCCTTTAAATTCATTAAGAAGAGTAACAGAGTGTATATATTCTTCCTGAAATGTGAGAATTTAGAAAATAAAATGTCCTCTACCTATTAAAAGTCATATGATATTGTTTGTATTGAGAGAAAAATAAAAATTTCCTTCCCTCTTTTGGCTCACTTTTAAGTTCATATTAAAAGGATAATTGCACTGAATATAGAATTCTGTGTTGACAGATATTTCTTTTTTTTTTTTTTTTTAGATATTTCTTTCAGCATTTTGAAAATGTGACAGTATCTTCAGGCCTCCATTTTTTTTGAAATACTTTCATCAAGCTGGTTCACATAAATTTCATGTCATTTGCATAGTCATTGTGTCAAAACATTTATATTCTAGTTCTAGAAAAGTTCACTTGTACCCTTGTTAGACAGAAATATAGGTGATCTTTCCAGTCGCCCTCCCAGGCCTCCATTATTTTTGATGAAAAGTCAGTTGTTGATCATACTGTAGGTCACCTCTGTGTATTGTGTCTGGTTTTTTTGTTGTTGTTGCTGCGAAGATTTTTTTTTTTTTTTGCAGTTTTTTTTTTTTTTTTGGCTGGGGCTGGGTTTGAACCCACCACCTCTGGCATATGGGGCCGGTGCCCTACTCCTTTGAGCCACAGGCGCTGCCCTGCTGAGGCAGGGCAGATTTTTCCTTCAACTTTGGCTTTCAGCAGTTTGACTATGATCTGGCTTTGTGTGTTTTCTCTTCATCTTTCATCCTGTTTGTAGTTTTTTACCTCCTTGGGTCTTTAAGTTATTTTTCTACCTAATTTAATATTATCTCTATTTTTTCAAATATAGACTATTTAATCACTCCAAATGCTCTTTTATGTCCCTTTGTGGTCATTATCCCTTTGGTAGGAGTGTCTCCTATTAAGTTCCCCATTTCATGTGATCCTCTAATGTGAGCTTTACATTTTGTTCCTTTCATATTCAGAAGCTACTAAAATCAAAGTTTAGACATTCTAAAATAACAAGTGTGCAGTGGCAAAACCAGCTCTAGTATGCAACTAATCTCTTTTATTTCCCATTTTTCTTCAGATTTTAGCCTTGTAACTCTTTAATATTTCATTAGTTTTAAGAAAAAAGTGTTTGAGATTTACAAGGTTTTTTAAAGAAATATATTCCACTTTCGTCATGAAATGAGTTGTTTTCTCACTTTTTTTTTTTTTTTTTTTTTTTGAGACAGAGCCTCAAGCTGTCCCCCTAGGTAGAGTGCCATGGCATCACAGCTCACAGCACCCTCCAACTCCTGGGCTCAAGTGAGTCTCCTGCCTCCGCCTCCCAAGTAGCTGAGACCACAGGTGCCCGCCACAATACCCAGCTATTTTTTGGTTGCAGCCATCATTGTTGTTTGGCAGGCCCCAGCTGGATTCGAAACTGCCACCTTAGGTGTATGTGGCTGGCACCTTAGCCACTTGAGCCACAGGCGCTGAGCCAAATTAGTTGTTTTCAGCATAAGGATTTGCCTGAATAAAGTAGCCCTGAATATCACCAGAAACTGAAGTCTCTAATTTTAAATATGCCCAAATTTTTTACTAATAAATAAGAACCCACATTTACTAAAGACCTATTCCAAAAAAAGAGACATATTCTTTTTAAAATGAAGAGAAACCAGTGAATAAAACTGTCTGTATTATAGGCTATATAATGTTGTTTGAATTGGAAAGAAAATAAAGATTTCCCATTGTGGAAGTAGATAGTAAATAAAATATACAGAAAGCACAAAAAACTACTCAAGCTCTTTAACAGGTTTCATGTACATTTTATAATTGATGGTTCAGGAAATAAAATGACACCATTCAATCTCCTGTAGTAATCAATTCGAGAGGCTCTTCTCAAAATAAAAGAAAGTCCATTTATTTTGGAAGCTCATTTAAGTTTTATGTAAAACAAAAATGACCTGACGGAGTCATTATTTGCATGGGGAAAGGGGTTTAGGAGAGAGATTCATTAATTTAAAACTAACAGTTCTGGGAAAAAGCAGATAACAAATATATCAAGAAAAAAAAACTTTCCACTTCTTTGTGCCAACATTCCACTTAAAAATTATTTGCCAGAGTCTTTTCATACTAGAAGTAGAAATATTATCTATAGGGTCAAGTTTTAAAACTTTGTTATCTTAAGACATTTAAAATTATTTTTCTTTATTAAATAAACCAGATAAATCAGCTGTAAACATTTTAGCAGAGATTAATTAAGAAACCTAACTTTTACTTCTTAATACTAGGTTACTTTTCTCACCTAGTGATGGTTCTTGATTAAAATGAATCACAATGTTCCTGCTAACAAAAAAGAATGCACATGAACTTGAGATTTGTCTTTGGCTACACCAGCCTGGGTAAGGAAATTACTGAATTCCTTCTTGCCCCTGGTGCATGCGCCTCCATTTCAAATACCTCATTAGAGTCTCTTTTGGAGGACGTAGCTCCCTTTGTCACCAAGCAAATTATTTCCCAGGAGGGTGGGGTTAATAATTGCAAGCTTCTCCATATCTAGACATAGCTCTTTCACGTCTAATGAAAATGGCTGTTCTTCATATTTTATTTTTGTATTTCTAAAAATGTTCATAGTTTTTATGTGGCTTGGAGACAGGGGGATACTGCAACCTCTAATCTAGGCAGTTACTCTTTCTTCCTGCTGCTTTCTTTGGGCACCAGCTTTTCAGTAACTTCTCCCAGCCGAAACCACTGCAGGAGCCCAACTTCACGACCCCACGTTACAGTGAGCATCTCATCTGTGCCATTGGTAAATGTTACTTGGGCAAAACTGTTTGGGGTCCAACAAAAGGCTGCCATTTTTCTGGAAAGATGGGGAAGATTTCATCAAAGGTGTGATATTTTAAATCTTATGGAACATGTAGGAGACTGCCATGTGGAGACAAGGTAGAAGAAACACCAGGTACGAAGACCCAGACAAAAAATACCAAAAACAAGCCCAACATAGTATATTTGGGATTAAGCAGAATGGCTGGAGCTGGAGCATGAAGTGGGAAAGGAACTATGAAACAGGATGAAGGCTGGATTGTGAAACCAATGATAAACCCTGCTAAGGAGGTTGACCCACATCATATAGATAAAGAAAAAGGGAGGTGCAACTTTGAAAATAATACGTGTACAGGCAGTCCCTGAGTCACAAAATCCGACCTACGTACAGCTCACACTTAAAACAGAGGCTGTTACAGGTAATAGGTAAATGTACCTGTTCCAATTTACATACAGTTCATCTTCAGAACAAACCTACAGAGCCTATCTTGTTAGTAACCTGGGGACTGTCTGTATCATATGTATCTTAGCAAAACTATTTCTGATGATTCTATGGGCATGAATTGGCATGACAACTAATAAAGGGAGAACACTTAAAGATAGCAGTGACTTACAGAGCATGAAAGGGAGATCTGAAGGCAAGCAGGGGAAACTGGGGACATGGTCATGCCGTCAACTGAGATGGGGACAATGGAAATAAAGCTGGGGTTCAGCAGGACTTGAAATTATTTTTGGAGCTATTCCAGCTGCTTTATGGGTTAAGTACTGTAAGGGATAAGGTTCAGATTGCCATCTGTTTCCTAAACCCCCAGCTCCTCCCCTCAAGATTAAGAGCTAATATGACAATCAGACTTGAAGCTTCCCTGCCACTCCCCTCTCCTCCTCCCGATCTCCCTTTAAAATCACTTAACAGCTTTATTGAGGTATAAGTGATATACACTAAACTGCATGTATTTGAAGCATACCATTGGAAAAGTTTTGACATATGTATATACCCAATTATTTTCTGGTTTTTATGTTATTAATTTCTACTCTGGTCTTTATTACTTCCTTTCCTCTTATTTCAGGTTTAATTGATTTGAGACATGTCTTCTTTTGTAGAAGACTTTGGTGCTATAAGTAACCCCCCAAGAACTGCTTTAGCGGCATCCTTCAAATTTTGATACGTTGTGTACTTCTGTTCATTCAATTCAAAACCTGTTTTAATTTCCATTTTGATTCATTTTTTTCACCCTTGGATTTAGAAGTGTTCTGCACAGTTTGGAAATATATGAGAATTTTCTGAACGTGTTGTTATTGATTTCTAGTTTAATTTCATTGTGATGAGAGAATATACTTTGTATGATTTGAGTTCTTTTTAGTTCATTGACATTTATGGCCCAGAATATGTACTCATTTTACATAATACTTCATGAATCTTGAGATTTTCCAGTCTGGCTGGTGTGACAAGGACTACTTCTAGCCTAGTATTAGCCTGTAATCCTTCTTTCAGTTGGTTGTATTACTGGCTCTGGGTACCTTCACTTCTCAATACTTAGCTTAACACTCAAGAAGAACCTCCTGCGGATCTCTCAAGTTCCCTCTCTGAACTTCTCTTCTTCATAGTACTCTGTCCTCAGAATTTCAGCCACCTGAGTCTTCTTTCACCTCAATCCAGTGAGTCTGCCAGCCTCTGCCCTGATTTTACCTCTTTGTACCATGGCCTGGAGGCTCTCAAAGCAGAAGATGGGGCAATCATAGAGCCCACTTCATTTTCTTTCCTATCTCTCAGGAATCATGGTTTGGTTTTTTTTACTTGATTTACAGTGTCTTTCCAACGGCCTTTTGTTATCTGTTTGCATTTGTTTTAGGCATGAGGGTAAGTCTGGTCCCTGTTACTTCAGCTGGATTAGAAGCAAAGTTGTTCACGTCTCTCTCTCTTTTTCCTTCCAAGACACTGGAAATATCAGAGCTTTTCCTCCGTGAGAGGAAACCCAGCCATCTCTTACTGCCTTAGGTGTCTGTGACATCAGCCAGGGGCTGCAGCCTCCCAGCCACAACCAAGGCAAGTCGTGGGAGTAGGAATTTGTATTTTGTCAACTTTTACTGTGGTAAGAAACAACCCCGAATCTAAGTGGCCTACAATAACATTTATTTCTTGCTCACATTACAGGTGGGTTGCAGTTGGCTCCATTTCTGCTGGGCTCAGCTGGCTGGGCTGGGTTCAGCTAGGCTGGCCTGGGTGCAGTTCAGCTTGTGTGCCTTCTTTTTCCAGGACTGAAGATGAGGGCATGCAATTTTTTTTTTTTTTTTGGTGGAGGTCCAGAGCAAGAGGCATATGGCCAAAGCAGGCAAACACATATAAAGCTTTTGCTCGATTGCGGCATACCTTATACCTGTGCACGTTGCATCAGCCAGAACAAATCAATAGCCAAGCCCCAAGTCAAATGTGTGGGAAAGTGTACTCTACGTACAGGGCGCATGGCAAGAACACAGAAGGAAAGAATAACCATGAGCGACTGCCACCTCCCTCAGCATTGAAGACTTGTTCTTTCTTGCTCTATTTTTTCTACTATGTGCTCTACTAGCATGATTCTTTCTTTGTAACACTGACCACATCATAGTATTTCACGGATTAATTTTAATTTTACATTTGTTTATGTGATTCTTTGTCTTCCTCCCACCAGAAAATAAGCTTCGTACATGCAGGGACAGAGCCTAGAACACAGCAGGTGGTAAATCACTGTTGCATGAATAAACAAATGTCTTTGCGTACCTTCTCATGGTACTAAAGGATATGCTAGACACCATTTGGCTGAACTAGTTCAGGACTAAAAATGCTACATGTCAGCCCTGCTTGCCAGAGGACACAGCCCTGGTACTTGACTCAAGTCTAGAAAACAAAGTAGGGCTTTTCTTTCCTTTGCAGTGCTTCCCTGTACGTATCCTTGGGGAATCAGAGAGCTGGGGTTTGGAGGAGCACTGAGGTATCCCAGGGTTCTGGGCATAAGCCCAAAGGAATGCCTTCCATAACTGCACCCAGTGTTAACCCCCGGCATACTGCGTGGCAGCAAGGGAAGCAGCAAGGGAAGCAGAGCCCCGGGGGAGGACGTCACGTCTCCTGTGTTGGGTGAGGTGTCTGGTGGTATTTGAAACCTGACATTTCATCCCTGGGGGCCACCAGTGCTGAGGATTCAGCAGAGCTCTAGTGTAGAACTTTTCTCTGTTAGAGTCAGGTATTTGGAGGTAGCACAGAATTGGCTAGCCCAGATTATGTAGTTTTAAACTGCATGCTAGAGTGCCATAGGATGGGTCCACATAGGGCATCCCTGGGCACAGTAACCTCGGGACCCACACAGCACTTTGCTGGGTACACAAAGCTCTGGGGACGCCTATAGACAACTTTGGGCATCTCAAATCACCATCACTCTTATTTTCAAGTTGGTTTTGGCTTTATTCATTTGGGGACAGATTTAAAGGTGGCTCCAGTGGTAATGATCTATTTTTTAAGCTGGGTAGTAGATAACACATGTTTCTGTATGATTAGCTTACTGTAAACACTATTAATGTACATATAGTATTTTATATATACCAAATATTCCACAATATAAAAAATAGATTATAAGTAAAGTGAGAATCCATTTTCACTAGCTAATGGGCAAAAGTAAAGTAACTGATAACACTCAATGATGGTGAGAAGGGGAAAAACAGGCATGCTGCTAAGTTGGGGGAGTGGGGAATGTAAACCGGTACAACCTTTAAGGAGGGTAATTTAGCATATCTATTACAAGTGTCTCTTTGCCCTTAGAATTTCCCTTTGTAAGTATGGTCCATAGATATTCCTACCCAAAGACGACTGTGTGCAAGGATATTCAATGAAGCTTTTGTCCTAACAGCCAAGGACTGAGAACACTTAAATGTCCAGGAAAGATGAACTGATTAAATAAAAGGAACAGCTGTGAAGCTCTTAGACCAAGGCCTCTCTTTATCTACTGACAAGGAACAAATTTCATAATGCTAAGTGTGAAAGTAAATAATGGAGAGAAGGAGGGGAGTAGGGAGAAAGGAATTACTATGTAATTTCCCTGTTTAGGAAATTACAGGATATATAGGAAATTTTGCTTCCAGGAGAGAGAAGTTATTCTGTCTTCTGTTGATGTGGCAGCCAGCTTAAAGGGAGCCCATAGGAATGTATTTAGAGCAAGGGACACGCTGGTTTGCTTCTCTGCCCCGCTCCCTTTACAGAGAACATCCTCATAAGCCGGAGGGCATGGAAAGGAAAGAATGGTGCTCTCAAAAAGCAGCAAATAGTTAAGTACAGCTGAATTGAGGAACATGTGTAAAGACCTAGAAAGAGACAAACTTGAGATATATAAGAGGCAGCAAGGTCTTGAAGAACCTCGAATACTATGCTAAAAGGGGTGCCCCTTATCTTGAAGATAATGGAGAGCAGTTTAAGGAGGAAATAATTGGGTCAGAAGTACTGTATCTCCAAAGCACTAAAGTGGATAAAGGTTGGAGGTGAGGGATAAGTTCGAGGCCAGTTTGGAAGCCAGGACCAATGCTAGATTCAGGATGGAGTGGAACAGGGAGAAGTCAGGTGCCCCAGATCCACTGAACCATGGACTATGAGGAAGGAGGACGAGGAACAGGTCTGGGATGTTTCTGAGGAGCCAGCTGCCGTCACTGGCTGGGTGACAGCCATTCACAGAGACATGGAACACTGAGGGATTGCTGGTTTGCAGGAAAGTGAAGAGTGGAACAAAGCAAAATTAACAGACTTAATCTCAGGTCTTTAGTACGGGAAAAGCTCAAGTAACACTCCAAAATTTAAAACAGCGCAATTTTAGTCAATTTTACTATTTTTTCTAATAATAAAACAGATAATACACAACAGAGAAAGTTTATACTAATTCCAATATTTATTTCTTAGAAAATGAGTGATGAGATGATTACATAAAGCCAAAAGCGGCTTTTGTTTTATGTTCCAGCAGGGACATGTTCTGATTGTCTTTTTTTTATTATTATTATTTTAATAGCTGAAAGCAAGTCTGAGTGGTGATTTATTCATAGTAGAATCAGTTTGAGAAAAATCCCAAGTTACAGATACCGGCAAACCTGAGCACTCCTCATTAAGATGCAAGAGAGTAAAAGTGGCCAAATGATAAATTTAACATAGCACCAACTAATATGCCAAGGAGGAAACAACTGGAGAATTCTACCAGCATTTAAAAATAATGTCAAGAAACTGTGAATGTGGCGTTTAAGGGAAAATTCAAAGAATGATGAAAATAATACCAAGGCCTCCAATCAGGGAGAAATAGGAGAAAGTTTTTGCTGTTTTTGCAATCCACAAATCCTAATTTACTATTCAGAATTCCCTACTATGTAATTTCCCTATTTAGTTTTGCTTCCAGGAGAGAGGGGAAGTTATTCTGTCTTCTGTTGATGTGGCAGCCAGCTTAAAGGGAGCACATAGGAATGTATTTAGAGCAAGGGATAGCTGGTTTGCTTCTCTGCCCCGCTCCCCTTACGGAGAACATTCTCACAAGCCACAGGGCATGCTCAGAATTAGACCAAAGGGTGGTCAAAGAGCAATGGGAATGAGAGAAGCTGCTGAAGGAGCCAGAATGAAAGAAGGCAGTATTGGCTGTCTTAAAATAATAGCACCCTCATTATGAATGGCATCACACGATCAGAGTAGGAATTTAGGGGCAGAAGCCAGAAGCCACAGAGACACCAGCTCTAGTTACAGCAGTGGGCGTCAGTGTTATCTAAGGAATGGGCTGCTTCGGGGAAGAAATAACATCCTGCAGAAGTACCAAGAATGCCCAGTCACTTAGGGTATTTGTCCAAAAGTTACAAGCAATAGAGGGCACGTGGGACAAGAAGACTGAGGGACTGAGGATCCTTAGTGATTCTGAGAGCCCACATTTTCTCAACTTGATTAAAATGGGATTTAAATATTCCTAATTTTTGGAGTCTGATGTGACTTCAAATGCATTAGTTTAAATGAAGAAGTTTGTCAAAGGTCACTCATTTATGCAAAAGGGTAAGAAACGAGTGCTTTAAAAATCAAATCAGTCCAATGTTTTAAAAATTAAAACCCCAAATGTCATACATTTATGTGTGAAATATGATTTTGGGCTGTTCTTATTTTAATGATCACACACATATTTCTGGGCTATTCTAAAATGTCTTATTTTAGTGACAGTTCACTTAAAGTTACTATAAGGAGAAAAAAAATCTTGGACACTTCAACAGCAGTAATCTATTTGTGCATTGCTATTCACTAAAGACTTTGAATTATAGATCTAGGAGGAAAAGGCATAAATAAATAAACACCTAGCATTCCCAGTCAAATATCAGACTCTCTCTAAAATGCGAGCGTGATTCAGATGTCCCTCGGGTGTTTCTAGGCAAGGTTGCTAAACAGCACCCTTGGCCATTTATTAACCCGGACGCACTCTGGCCTCATCCCAGACCTGTCTATTTCTCTGACAATTAATGAAGTTGAGCATCTTTGAAAATCTTTATTGGCCATCTTCCTTGAATTGCCAATCTCTGTCATTTTCCTATTTTTCTTTTTTATTCTTTTTGATTTATGAGATTTCTTGGTTTATTAGAAATATGAAAGAATTCTGTTATGTGTGTTGCAAACATTTTTCTCTCATTCTTTCATTTACTTTTTGTTGTGTTTTAGATACACATTAAGACTAAAATCACCAAGCACAACTGTCATTTTATAAATTTAGCACGCTCGTCAAACACCTCAAATGCCTGATTAGAGTATTTCTTATAGTTAGCAAAGCTGAGGTTTCAACTAAATGAAAATGACAGAAATGTTCACCTAAGTTATCTGAACATCTCAATGGCTATTCAAATTCATTGATCTTAACGCTTCATAAAATGCTAAAAATTTCTTGATGCTTAGTTTAAAATTAAGACTTTAGACACATATTCTTGTTTTTAGCGCATGGTGCACGTACTTTATCCTTTCTTCAGTTGAGATTTAAAAAACCAAAATGTCATAAACTTCTGTCATCTCCAATGTTTTTTTAACTAGCTTAAAATGAAAATATAAATCATCATTCTCTTTTTCAAAATTGATTCTCGGATTGTTCAATTCAGCTTCCTTGGTCCCTAATCTAGCCAGATAACAGTCCCTCTAATTTTCCCTTGTGTTGCTCATGATGGGATGGGACAGGGATGGGAGTCCTAATCTCAAAGTGGAGTAGAGGGTAATAGTTTTCACTGATTAACATTTCACTTTTCTCTTGTTCTCCTTTTAAACTGGTGTGATTGTTTTCTGATCATTTCTTTATTTCTCTTATACCAGTAGCTAATTATCTCTGTCATGACTTTTACAAAATGAGTTCAATTTATTTTTTTAAAATATATTGACTTCTTCCTATGGGTAAGGAATCGGAGACATAAGAGATAAATGAAGCCTATTTTTGCTCCTAAGTACTTCAGAGAGCAGGCAGGGGATAAGGCTGCTGTGGTAGATGGAATGAGGGCCCCCAGAATTCCCACTCTCAATTCCTGGAACCTGTGACTATGTCACCTCACATGGCAATAGTACCTTTGTAGATATGATTAAGTAAAGGAACTTGAGATGAGAAGATTATCCCAGATTATTCAGGTGGGCCCAATCTAATCACAAGAGCCCTTAAAAACAGAGAGCCTTTTCCCACCATGGTCAGAGAACAAGAAGGTTGGTAGCATGAGAAGGACCCAACCTGCTGTTGCTGGCTTTAAAAATAGGGGTTCTATGAGTCCAGGAACATGGGTAGCCTTTAGATGTTGGAAAGGTCAAGGAAACGAATTCCTCCCAGAGGCCCTTCAGAAGAAACACAGCCCTAAAGACACCTCAACTTTAGTCCAGTGAGACTGGCTTTAGACTTCTGACCTGCAGAACTATAAGACAATACATTTTTGTTCATTAAGCCACAAAAGCTGTGGTCATTTGTTACAGCAGCAAAAGAAAATTAATGTATGTGTGCCCCCCTCTGTGCAAAGCAGCTGAGCCTGTATTCAGTGTACAGAATGGTGGTATAAGCCAGGTGCTTTCAGTCCTCAATATTGGGAGTTAGTGTCCCAATTGACAGAGATGAGATGCCACAAAGAAAGATGGCTTTCAAAATGTCCTTAAAGTATTAGAATTTGGTCAGTCACAGAGGAGGAAAAGATGAAGAGACAAAGAGATAATACTCAAGTCCATGTTACAACATGTTTGCCTATCAATTTTCTAGGTGGGCAAATGTAAAACTCTTGACAAAGGAATATAAGTATGTCCACTTCTGTCAAAATAGCATCCTAGATATTCTAAAGGATCCTTCCACTTTCCAACATACAGTACATACTTTTAATGTACTGCTGGGCTTCTAGGAAATAAAACCTAAACACTCCATCCCATAATTTATAAATATGGTAAAGGCTACTTGCGCATACATAACTCGTATCCACTTTCATGCCAAGGACAACTAAAAAAGATAAAATGAATTCTTTTTTAAATCATCTAGAAATCACCAAAGAGCTAATAGGATCCCAGGGAGTCACCAGACATGAAGATAGAGATCTGGAGAAGTGGGACCAACACTCAGAGTCCTTTTTGTCCTGGGAATGTTTCTCTCCCAAGAAAGATGACTGAGTGGCATCAACAAGATACACAAGTGCCATCCACAAAAGGAAAACAAGGGGTGAACTGGACTGCATTTACACTGAGTTCATTAAAACGAAAAGAAAAGCAAAAAGACAAGCTACAAAGACATGAGCAGCATGACTAATAAGCAAAGAATTATAGTTCAGAATATATGAATCAGAAGTCCAAGAATTTAATAAGATGTAATAAGAAGAATAATAAGAAAAAGACAAATAATCCAATAAAGAAAACTTTTCTCAGTTATAAACAGGCATTTCACTGAAGCAGCACCACAAAATGGTAAACAAATATATAAGATGTCACCAGAGGAAAGGAGATTAAAACAAGATACCATTTTGCAACACATTAGCAAATTTAAGAAATCCGATAACAGTGAGTGTTAATGAGAGTATCAGGCAACTCATATACACCTGGTTGGAACGTATAATAAATTGGATTGAACACTTCAAGAAAAAAAGTGGTTTGATGTCCCAGTTTTGAAAGTTTACATACCCTGCAACCCAGTAATTTCACTGGTGCGTGAGGAAAACTCGTGTGTTTGTGCCCAGAGACATGAATAAAAGCATTCATAGCAACACAGGTGGAACTGTGAAGAAATGAAATAGAAAACAACTTAATTGATCATAAACAAAGCAATGGTTAAATATAGTGTGGTACATTCACACAAATATATAATTGTGAAAGGAAATGAACATGTATGAATTGTAATAATCTAGCAAGTTGCAGAAAATTATATATCAAGATGTCTTTTCTAAAGTTCAACAAAATCTAAATAATAAATTATATAGGAATATATTTATATGTAGTAAAACATGTGGACTAATTATAATGTAGAAATGAATGGAAATAGCAAGTTGCAGAAGACTAGAACATAATCCCGTTTTTATAAAGCTTTAAAATGGCCAAGATTGCCTATGTATTGTTTAGCAATATAAAGATATGTATATAGTTTTACATATAAAAACCAACAGCAAGTTGATGGTAAACACAAAGTTCAAGATGGGTTATCCTGGCATGGAGGCTGAGCTGGTGAACACAACAGAGCAAATGTCAATACAAATGCGGACATCTGGTTCATTCTCTAGATGATGTGTTCACTGGTGTTCATCCTGCCGTGTTTTTTAACCTACCAAATATTACAAAATAAAATTTTAATCAAAACACAAAATTTGTAGCATTATTTCTGCTGGGATGGCTATTTTTCCATCTCCTTCCTTGAGTACTCTTTTTGCACTCTTGAACTTGAATGTAGGTCACAGACCTGATAGGAGGATAAAGCATGTTGTGCAATGAAATAGATACTGTCAGAGCTCACTTCAGAACTATTGGTCTTCCTAGACTAGATGTTAGATGTGGCAAAACGATTACCAAACAACAAAGCCAATTCTCTATTACTCATATTTCAATTTGGTGGCTCATTTTTCGGTGCAAGTCCTGTCTTTAGGATACTCTGCTTAAGAGTGAATGTGGTCTTCAAGAGTTTCTTGGCCATTGAGTGTCTCCTCCATTTCACCCCCATAATATTGAAAGTCCCATTCACATTTTTTAAAATAAGGCTACTACATATAAAAAGTTCTTCTAAAATAGGCAGCTTAAATATATAACAGAAGGCTTTGGCACCAAATTACCAAACACACTGGAGAAATGGAGAGTGACAGGTGTAATACAACTAAGTCAAATAATCTTAAATCAGACAGCTTTCTCTCTGCTATCACTTTCAGAAAAGTGAGGCAAAAATCTAAGTCTAATCTACTAATGCATAAACACATTCCCATCACTTCCAATTTCCAAACCAAAAGTCCTTCCTACCACCAACCTTTTGCCACAAGCAGGGACAAGAGGTTGAAGGAATGGGGGTGTGTGTTAGGGTGAGGTTTGATTTGACCTAATAACATAGAATAAAAGAAGAAGATAGAGCCCATGTCCTAAGGCTTGGGATAGCCTGAAGTCCAAATCCCCAACTCTGGTACTTTTTTGTTAGGTGACAACTAACTTAGTAAACTTCCCAGAGTCTCAACTATTTAAGTGGTTAATAATATCTATATCCTAGGGTTGTTGGGAGAAACGGATTACATTTATAAACTGGAAATGCTCAGTATATATGCAAAGATAGTGCTTTATTTGTACTGGGTGAATATGTTGAAATTATAGAGGTTCTTTCTAGACATTTGAAAGATATGGGTTAATTTACTTGATCATCCTTGAACGCAGACTTCTTGACATTGCTTTTCACTCGTGAATCTATTTCCTGAGCCGTTACAACCACTGAACCAAAAGCGGGCACAAGCGTTGACATGTCTGTCGTAATACCATCGAACCACATATTCACTACAGTTTCCAAGCCTCAGGACGTCTAAACATCTGGGATCTAGAGTAAGAAAAGGATAATGTGTTGTTAATGGTTTTTCTTATATGAAAGAGATGAAAAATAAAACTCTCTGAGACAATATAAGCTATTGATTCTCCATGCCCACTAACAAACCAAATAAGAAAACAGGGTTGTGGCTCGGCGCCTGTGGCTCAAGCGGCTAAGGTGCCAGCCACATACACCTAAGGTGACGGGTTCGAATCCCCAGCCCGGGCC
>NW_003852400.1:25230229-25241117 GCF_000181295.1 Otolemur garnettii
AGGAGTTGGAGGTTGCTGTGAGCTGTAATGCCACGGCACTCTACCCAGGGGGACAGCTTGAGGCTCTGTCTCAAAAAAAAAAAAAAAATTAACTGAGCGGTTCTCTTTATATCAATTCTTGGACAGAGAGCAGCTCTTACAGGGCACTAAACAAGAAAGCAAAGGAGAGCTGTGTTAACAATAAGATCACATTGTACTAAATGAGCTTCCTTTATTACAGAGGTTTCCATCTGTTAAAGCCCCTTTTATTGTGTGGTACTCTGTCCTGCCTTGAGTAGCATTTCCTACCTGAGGAACTGATTCCATGGTGGGAAAAGCCCAGGGGTAATGGGCACCAAATAGTAATTGCTATCTGAGACTTGTAGTCTGTGAGGTGGTTTGCATAGCATAAGCTTTAGATCTCAGTAGCAAAACCAGCCCTCTCTCATTTCCCTTAAACATTTCACCAGATTTAGAGTCTCTCCATTAATTTTGCAAAACTTAAATCTAAATCGACCTCTCCTATGTAGACTCCTTAGATCAAATGGAAAGGAGCCATAGATTTCCACGACCTCTGCTCTTAAAAAGAAAAACTAAATCATGTCTAGTATGTAACTGGTTTTCAAGCTAACCTAGACTTCTTTGGGGCATGGGTGTTGTCCCTCTAGCATGTTCTGCAGAAAATATGTATGTAACATATAATTTTCTATAGATATTAACTCTATAGATAATATGTTGAGGAATCAGAATATAGATTTTAGCTTTTTTCTTTCTTGTAAAATCAAGGGGTCAAAAATTCAAATGCCTACATGCAATGAGGGCAAGGGTAAGATAATAGGGAGCAGTAGAAGTCACAGCAAACAGGAGAATTTAATCCTGTCTAAAGGCATTTCAATTAAAGTAATAATAAATACTACAAGGGCTTTAAAATTTCTTACAGACCGAATTCATTTCATAGCCGTTCCGATTTCAAATACAATATATACCCTCTAGTGAAAATCATCTCCTGTTCTCCCTATTTAGCATCACATTTCTCTCTGGATGAGATCCTAGAAAGCATCCTTCCTGTGCCTCACATTGTAGGTATAGTAGCTGATTAGCAGATATCTCTTACCTTTGTACATCAAATTTTCTTGCTCTACAATTGCAGTAGGGGCTGGAATTCTGGTGTCTATATCCTCTGTCCTACTCTCGGGGGTGCTGAGCCATGGGCTGAGGGTGGCGGCGGCAGCCTCAGATAAAGTAGTGGCAGATAGACCATCATCAGTCCAGGTAAGCTCTGGGGGCTCATTCTTTCTATCCTGCTCTCCAGGGATACTGGGCTACACACACACAAAAAAATCACATTTTTAATTACTGATAATATCAAGTCAGAAAAGCTAGTTTGCTTTTGGGAACATTTAAGGAAAAGTTCAGCACTCTATGTCTCCTCAACTCTCTACTATTAACTATTTCAAACTAAAGTTCTAGAAAGAAACCCCTCCTGTGTATGCATCTTGAATATCTAAGTAGTAGATTTTTCCACCACTCCATGTGGGTGCATGTGTGTTTATACACACACACACACACACACACATACAGAGTCTGTGTCCAGGCAGATACTTTTGTGCTGGGCCTTCCAGAGAAGGAGTGAAAAATGCGAGGAGTTTTTATCTTCATTCTTTTCTTAGTTACCGCAATGAATAAGGAAAATTACCACTAACCTCTTTAACATTTTGTATGGCCTTTTTCTCTCCATTTCTAGCACTAGAGAATTTAACAATACAGTAGAACCTCTGTAAGTTGAACACCAACATACAGAGTTGTCAACATAAGGAACTTCCATTGGGTACATGTGGTTCATGTCCAGTCTATGAAAATTAGGTCAACTTGAGGTGGTCAATGTAGGGAAGTGGTTAACTACAGAGGTTCTACTGTATATTCCAAAATATCTACTATGGACTCAATCAATTGTAAGACTGGAAATTGGGTGGCCGAAGACAATTAACATAGCTGAAATAAAAACAACAGCAATTACTTTTCATCATCTTTGCTACCCAACTCTCCGCAGAAAACACCTTTTCCTTGCCCTCTCTATTATCCAGACCCCAGCTAATGCTAAATGCTGTAGAATGCTTAACTTCTAAATCCTAAAAAATGTTTAGTATCTAAGGAAGAAAGGCTTACAATGTCAAAAGCAAATCTTCTGGACTAAGCCTTTCAGGTTTCATCTAAATTTATGATATGTAATGAAACAGGAAATAAAAGTGCTCTGCTTTAGACATAGAAAAAGATTGTGTCAGTTATTCTTGTTTGTTTATTTGTTAATCATTAAGTGTTTTTGTACAAAAAGTAGTGTTCTTTTGTTTTCACATTAAAACACCAGGGTGTTGGGGGAGGGATGTAAGAAATAACAAAAAAGATGCTTTTATAACATTTTTCCTGTTTAGAAAGAAGAAAAATCATTCCAATAGTAAAGTCCAAAGATGAAATAATTTCATTTTCTTCTCTAAAGGCTTATAAAAGGCCCCCGTCTGTTAATTCCATCCCTCTTTTGTGTTCAGTGGAGCCATGTTACTCTTCAGTGGCCCAGGGGCTCACTATTACAGAAAGATCAGCCCAGGTTTCTGGGCACATGGCCTAAACTGAAAGATGGAAGCATCAGAGGATTAAAAACCTTTCTCCACAGAAATGTGGGCAGAAGATACCTCCCTGGGCCAGCAGAAGGGACAGGTGCAGCGGCATTCTACACCCAGAGCAGAGAACAGCCAAACTCTAGATGTCCCACGTCTGCTTCCATTCCCTTTCCAGAAGATCAAAAAAAAAAAAAAAAAAGCCAAAACCACATGCCTGCGAAGAAAGTGCAACATATGCGTAGAAATGCTGGTAGCAGGAAATGGGAATAAGAAAGTTTTGCCAGCTTTTACTACAAATGGGAGGGAAAAAAAATCAAGAAGATGCCATCACCACAAAGTAAACAGACTTCTCTCTTCTGGAACTCCATTAGCAAAGGAGGTCAGTTCAGCTTCTCTAATAAACCAGAGTAGGCATTTTGGCTGTATGTGGACTGTTAACCACAAGCCCACAATGGAGGGCCCCAAGTCCAGCTCTAAGTTCCCCAATGCCAATAAGTGATGTGATGGTATCTTGTAATCCTGTAGTTGGGATAATTCACACTTTTCCCTTCCTAATCCCAGAGGTGAGAGAAACAAGTCTAAAACATTTTCAGGCTCAGAACAAATGGGAGTACACGGATTATAACCAAGTAATCACTGCAAAGTAATTCCAAGCAGCAAGAAATTTACCAGATTCTCATGGAGACTACTGTAGGGTACAGAGTAACAACACGAAAGCATCCAACCTGTATAAATAATGCTTCTTTGTCTTTCTGTTTTAATTAAAGAAATTCAGTGTCCCAAAAACTTGTGAAAATGTGTTCACAAAACAAAGGGCCAGGAAGCCTGCTGCACCCTTTTGCCCATTATACCTATTTTACTTATACCTTCTGATACCAAGAGTGCAATACCCTCTGTTTTCATAGGCCCTAGTATATGGGTCTCATAACTGTACCTCTAGGGAGAAAAAAACAGAAAATAGGGAACCAAGGAACAGAGTTCTACTAGTGAGAAAAGGATGCAAATCAAAGCAAACTGGAAAGCAAGAGCAATAGTAAGGGAGAGGTGAGAGACCCGAGTACAGACTGCTTGAGAAATCTGGCTGAGTATGCTTTGGTTTGGGGGACAGAAGAAAAGGCTGGACATTTAAAATGCAATCACATTGATAATAAATGGTCATCCCTTTCTTCTGATTCCTCCCCCAGCTGGTCATCCCTCACACCACGACAGGCTGCAGGCACACAAAGTCACAACTATCTGCTACCAAGTTGCCAACAGGAACCGCCCAATGATATAGACAGCTACCAGAGATACAAACGTGACAAGTAAGATAGAACCCACACTGAGATGGGAGCTCTCTGAGGAACAGGCCAGGCTGCTATCCATCTCAAAGAGGTAGAAACAATCGTGGACTTTGCCTCGCTCCTCAGACACAGGATGAAAATTGTCCGCTAGGGTGTGTGGATTGCAGGAGATCATCACCACTGCACGACGCTGCTCCTTGCCACAGTGCTTGTCATATTCATCACCCCTGTTATAGATCAGCATGATCCAATTACTTCCATTGAAGATGTGAGTCTCGTTGAGTCTCCCAACCACCATCGCCTTCCCATTCCTTTTGTTGATTTGTACCAGGCCTGCTCCAGAAGTGTGGTTGCCAGCTTCCCGGCACACCCTGAATATATACATGTATGCGTCAGAGTCCTGGCCCACAGTGCTTTCAAAACTTTTGTTAAACAGTGGTTGCAGCCTCTTCACTAGAGCCAACTCCTTCTCTGACTCTTTACCCTTTTCTCCTACCAGGTCACAAGTTTTTTCTTCTGTCTGCCAGGAGTCTTTCACTGCCACAGCCAGAAGTAGTAGCATTAGGAGTCCAATCCTCCAGCTGACCATTGGGGCTCTGTAGCACTCACTTCCCCATCAAGACTCAAGACTAGTCATGGTCATTTTCCATTTTTTAATGGAATCCCTCCTCTCTTCCCGCTGGCTCATTTCTGATGTAGGTGCCCTTATCCTTTTCTCCAGCAGCCTACACTTTTCGAAGAGCAGCCCTGACGTTGAGAAAACTCGAGAGAAGTAGCCTCAGAGAAGTAGCTCTATGTCCCAAGAGCGGAAGCTCCGTGTCGTGTCGGGGCAAATGGAGTAGCCAAAGCTCAGAATCCCCCCGGGGGTATCTGTCTAGGGCTGGGAGACCGGGCCAGCGATGGGCCAGACGCAGACCCGTCCCAGAGCTCGTAATCAGAGGCCCCCTGTCCCCCAGCGCCTCACTGTGCCCCACTCCGGGAACCGGAAACAGGAAGCACCAAGAGGCCGCGGGGCAACTGCTCCTCCCACTGGACCCCTCGGCCTGTGACGAGAGAACCCTGTCGCCCCTTTCCCCTTTCGCTCCCAGACAATCTTAAACGCTGATTGGCCAGTATCTCAGGCGCTTAATCTCAGCCCTCCTTCCCGCAAATCCAATCACTCTATTGAGACTGGCAAGTCTAGTTTTGCTGTCTCCGGGCGGCTTTCTACCAACGTGGTCCCGGTGCCCGGCTCCCAGGGCTTTCCGTTTCGGGCCCCCAGGCAATGCAGGGTCACGCGCCAGGCCAGCCCTCTGGAAGGTCCCATTAAAGAGCTGTGTCAGTTATCCTTGACAGTAATTGCCAGGAGCTTGGCAAAACTTTCACAACGATAATTACATTCTTTCTTCTTTTTCTTTGTTTCCAGCCATATAAAGTTGAGTCGGGCATTCGCTTCCATCCTGGCACAGTGTGCTTATTTATCGTTGCTAGTCCCTCTCTTGTTTATTAGCTTTTGTTTATTTATTTAAATTGGTAACTCTGTGAACTCTGTGACATAGTTTTTGATGCTTTTTTTAAATCCAGGGTTGCTGGCCTACTGTGGCCAGAACTAACAGTCCCCATTAGCTGCCCTCTGTCATCTGAGCTGACTGCTTTTGACTTTGTACACACACCCACACCCACACACACACACACACCCCTGTTGACGGAGGGGTTCATTCATCTACTACTCATGGACATGTATTTTTACAGTGACTAAGTACGACCAGGTGATTCAGAGCAAATACTTCCATCAGGATTGTTTTTGAGCACTCAATTCAAATACAGCAGTAACTTTTGACTTTTCCTAAACACAATTTGAGTAGAAATCCAGGGAAAACTATCGATCACTTTAGGTTCCTCTTTCTTACAGAATGATCCTGGACGTACATGTAGCAATTTAAATGTGAACTTTTTTTACAATCATAGAACTAAACAATTTCAAGGCTAGAGGAAATTTTTCTCAGTCCCTCATTTTCTATTGGGGGGAATAAAAAGCTTCAAATGATTAAGGAATTACCTAAAAGTTATCGGTAAGTTAATTGGAAAATCTAGAAAAATCCCTTAGGGGGAAAAAATACTGTTGTTGGTTTGGGGGTTTTTTTTGTTTTTGTTTTGTTTGTTTTTTGTTTTTCTTTTGGTGCATACTTCATTTTAAGCAAGAAGTAAAAGAAGAGCTTAAGGAGTAATTTATCATACATAAAAGTTAATTGTCATTAGTCCACATATACTGTCTATAAGGTGAGAATGCTCCATTGACAAAGTGGGCTGGCAGCATGATTCTCTTAAACAGTGGTCCTCAACCTGTGGGTTGCAATCCACAGGAACTGTATTAAAGGGTTGCAGCATTAAGAAGGTTGAGAACCACTGCTCTTAAAGGAATTAACCCTACCTTTAGATCTTTATTTCGTTCAAGTCCTGAGGTCTCACAAGTTATCCTTTACCTCTTGTAAGTGTAGGAATATGTGTTTACTTTCTCAATCACATGATCATCTGAAAACTTTTGACTACTGTAACATTACACCACTGGATCCAGAACAAGCAACATTAACATTTTTGATAGCATCAATCCAGATCAAGGAGATTTTAGATTAAACAAATGAATAATTATGATGGCTTGAAATTTGTATAATTTGCTTCTTTATTACAAAAGCAAGACTATACATTGAAGGGACTTTTAGAAAATACAGACATCAAAAAGAAGAAAATAGGGTGCTGCCTGTAGCTCAAAGGAGTAAGGGCCTGGCCCGATATGCTGGAGGTGGTGGGTTCAAACCCAGCCCTGGCCAAAAACCGCAAAAAAAAAAAGAAGAAGAAGAAGAAAATAGAAATCAGAAGTAATTTCACCTGCCAGAGATAATCCTTGTTGATATTCAGGTGTTTTTCTCCAGTCTTTCTTATATGTGCATGTACTTTTTTAAAAAAACAACAAATACTATGTTTGGTTTTCTATGCTGCATGTTGTTTATTTCTTTTTATCTACTGTGTTATGATCATCCCATAGAGTTCACTGTGACTCTATAACACTATTTTAAATTTAGAATACACATAATACAGTGCTCTTTTTTAATGTCCTTTTTTTCCTGTTAGAAACTTCATGGCTAATTGCTAAGTCAAAGAACACACACATTTAAGGCTTTTGAGAGAAAGATCCTCTCCAAAAGTATTTATCTGTTTTCACACTCACCAGGAGTATCTTTTCCTAAATGATCACATGTACTAGATATTGTGATTGAAAGAAGAGAAAAATCACCAGTTTGAGGTGTGAAATAGTCTTCAGCTGATCCACATAGCTCTGCTCACATTTATCCCCTCACCTTCCACTACTTCCAGAATATTTGGCCTCAACCTTTCATTCCTTCCTCCTCTTTAGTCTGCCTCAGGCTCTCCCAGGAAAAGTTAGTCTCCATCTGCAAAGTCTTCTCCAATAACCCAGTCAGCACCGTCTGACTCTTCCATACTTGGCCCTGATGATATAGAATGCAAACTATAGTCCTGTCCTGTTGAAGAGTAGCAAAATATGCCAGCCCCACATATGCCATATTGGCATATTGATTATTTGGAGCTGAAGATAATAAAGAAGCAGATACAAGTTCTGTGCCCTCCCCCATTTAACTAAAAGCTAGATATACACTTATACAACTGTGCTCACTCTCCTCTCTGCCAGAAAGGGCTGAGTTAATTACAGAAGACAGTTTATACCCTTGGACCAGAGATGCACCTGATGATTCTACCTAACTCATTCTCACCTTCTATTATTCCCCCCATATTTTGCTTTCCCATGATTTTCCACCTTAGAAACCTAAGGTTCATTTCCTGTTTGTCACGTCTCTAGAATGTATCATTCTTTTGCTAAGATGCTACATATCTCCAAGTTCTAGCCATGCCTTTGAGTAAGTCATCGCTGAGCAATCCTCTGTGTTTGCACACTGTACATGTTAACAAACTTCTCTTAGTTTTTCTCTTGTTAATCTTTCTTTTGTCCGTGTAACTTACAGAGCCCCAGCCAATGAACTAAAGGCAGAGAGTGGGAAAAGATAATTTGCCTCCCTTCCTTTGTTTTTTTTATCATTTCCTGTTTGACATGTATAAATACCACTCCCTTGATTAGAGAAATTAAACCCATGTCACATCTTTTGTTCATTCTTTTTCTTTCTCTTCTTTTTCTCTTTCAATCTCTGCACCATAGAGCAAGTAAACACTAGTCACTGAATAAATGAATGGATTAGAGTCTCTCCATTACACTCATCTTTAGGTTGGACTTAATAAGGATTTGAAAGAGGGAAAGAGAGGGACAACTTTGGATTATTCAGCTCCTCTAGGCTATAATGTTATCATTTTTAAAATAAAGAAAAAGAAGCCCTAACATCCCTTCCAATTCTGAAAGTGACACTTAAGCAACACAAACTTAAATGGCATAATAAATACCAAATTCATGACAGTGGTTGCCACTGGAGAGAGGAGGAAAAAGCTCTGGAGGGACTAAGCTAGGAATTTACCTGAAGCAAGAGTGAGTGAACAAATGAAAACTCTGGTTTCTTCCGGGTGGTGAGCACCCAAGTGTTGGTTGTATTCCTGTTCTCTTTTGTAAATCTTAAACCTAAAAATAACGAGCTCTGCCCATTTCTCCTACTCCCACACTGGCCTGCCCTGGAGCACAGAGCTGGTTCCAGCTCCCAGCAGGGGCTCACCATAGTACAAGGCATAAAAGGGGAGTCTAGAGCACGTGAGGGGCTCGCACCGCAGTCCAGGGCTGCTGAGTGCAGCTGGTCAAGCAGATGTGTTAAGCTCGCTCTCTTACAGCCTTTGAGCTAATCTTTACCAAGAAGGGAAACAGACTCAACGCGTCATCTCAGGGACACGAGTGCCTGAGCTGACAGTAACTGACCAGGTGCCTCACATTCCTAAATGTTTTTGGTTTCTGATTTCCAAACACTTTCCTTGTAATTCATTACCCAGAATCTCACTTATATTCCAGACAAGCTCTTCAAATCTGAGCTCATGTCTGCTCTGGATGAATGCCAGCGATCATTTGCATTGGCCCTTATGTTTGGATTTAGCATTTTCCCAGCAGTGTGGATCATTTGGCTACAGTCTGCTGGCTCCCCAGCAGCACCTCTAGGTGTCTGACTTCTCAGGGGCTCTTTGCAATTGATTCTTCCCAGGTGTTAACACTTCTCTCCGGGTCTCTTAGCACTTAATGTACTTAAATTGAAGGCCATTTATCTGCATTTTATGGTTGCTAAGGGCCTTCAAGAGAGACCTCAAACTTGGGCTGCACCTCCTCAGATTGTCTTGGGCTTTCATAGAGGGTAATGTGTAAGATTTTATTCTGTTTAAGCCCTCTCCTACATTAGTACCGTATAAGGCTCTGCATTCTGACACTGCCCCTGGAATGTTTCTGACCACCGTAATTATATGCTTTTAGAACAGGAGGAACACTCTAGTAATAATCCCCTGTTTTACAGATGGGAAAACTGAAACCTGTAGAAAATAAGCAATTCACCCAATGTAAGGCAGCTATCAGATTTCTTTCTAAGATGTCATTCATCGTGAGATACACTATAAGCTTTAAAAGTCTTTTTAAAAAGATCACACACATTAAAAAGCTGCATCCCAATTTCAGAAATAATAAACTAGAAAAAATACAGATTGGGAAGCCAAGTGAATAAAATTTTGGCGTCAGCATTGAGACTATCAGCCCAGTTCCCTGACTTCCAAGTCTGGAGGATTTCTTCCCAATCAGTTTGTAATGTATTTTGTTGTTCTTGTTTTTTCTTTCTCCTCCTTAGGACAGAAGCACTTTATCTTCTAAGGGTAACAAGACTATAATAATATGCCTATCAATTCTATTATTTATGCAATTACCAATGTATAATGCTTACACCACAACTTCATGTAGCGATACTAATAATTAGTTGTTATGCAGGGTTTTACCAAGAATTTGATTTTTTTTAAACATCACAATAGGAGTTTCAATTTTATAAACAAGTAAATGATAGTATTGATCATATAACTTCATTTATAAGTGTGACTTAGTCAAGACCACTTCTAAATATTAGGTCTGACTTTAGGAAATCAACTTAGTTTTTATGTCACTAGCAAAACTAAAGGTATGAATGAATAAAGGGGATGATGGGGCAAAGGAGAAATGTTAAGAACACATGAAACAGCAGCACCTGTGGCTCAAAGGAGTAGGGCACAGGCCCCATATGCCGGAGTTGGCGGGTTCAAACCCAGCCCCAGCCAAAAACTGCAAAAAAAAAAGAACACATGAAAGAATACAGTAGCAATGAGTGTGGAACATAAAGCAAGAATAGGCTGTGGGCTCAGCCCCAGTTTCTTGCTGGGTGCCGGGTTGGTGGGTGAGGCGGTGCCTCGGTAAGGAGACCTGCAGGGGAAGCACTTAACTCCGTTTTCCACAGTGTGCTGTGCCGTGAGAGGATCTTAGGTGTGCCCATGTCAATTTTTAGAGATCATTAATTAAATTATTTTTGAAAGAAGTTCAAAGTACAGTAAATCTATTCTTTATTTTTTTTTGCTCTGTTTTTTGTTGTTGTTCTTTTTTTTTTTTTTATTGTTAGTCAATCTCTGAGGGTACAAAGAACCAGGTTACACTGCTTGCATTTATTAGGTAAGTCCCTCTATAATTGTGTCCTGCCTCCAACAGGTGTGTCACACACCATAACCCACCCAACCCCTCCCTCCTTCCCTCTCTCCACTCCCCCATGTCCCCACCTCCCATCATGTCCTAGGTCATCAATTATCCTCATATCAGAATTGAGTACATTAGATTCTTGCTTCTCCATTCTTGTGATGATTTGCTAAGAAGAATACTTTTTTTTTTTTTTTTAGATTGACATAGACATAATTTAAGTGTGCTGAGGGAGTTTAACTATAGGTTCAAGTGTGCCATGATATAAAAAGGTTGACAATTACTGGCTTAGTATGGGACACAGGCCAGGGGTCATGTGCATACTTTTTTTTTTTTTT
>NW_003852400.1:25242222-25251479 GCF_000181295.1 Otolemur garnettii
GACCGATTTCTTCAAGTGTTTTCCCTACACTTTCTTCTAGTATTTTTATGGTTTCATGTCTTAAGTTTAAGTCTTTAATCCAGTGAGAGTCTACATGTGCATACTTTGAAAAAACTTGAGAGGGTAGAAAGGGGGGAATGGATACACAGGTGGAGGAGGGAGCACTGTAGTTGGGTATAAAAGAATCTACACAGCATGGCAAGTGGGTGAGTTCACATCCTGTAGTGTTAATTTGTTCCAAGTACACAGTTACTTTGGTGGTGAGAGAGGTAGAATATAAAAATATGATTTTGCAATACTAAATAAATAATTACTTAAAGAATAATGAATTTTTAAAGATGTCATATTCATGTGTCCAAAGCTATTTCAGAACTAGAAATCTAGAGTCAAGTTACTAACATTTAGAGCTGAAAACTTGAAAATACACCAACCCCAGCTGATTTGTGATAGTGCAGGGTAAAATTATCTTGGCTATGAAACAGACAGAATAGACCATTTTAAGCTCCCAAAGTAGGAGAGATGGTTACTCACTGGCTCAGAAGTTTCTTTTTGAGGCTCTGGAGTAGATTCACCAAGTTCTTCCTCTGATACCCCAAGTCCAGGTTGACGTGATGATGAACCAAAAATTTGATGGACATAGAAATCAAAATCCTCACAAATTTTTTTAAACAATTTTTTCTGCAGGGTGTCTTTTGAAAGAGAAGTAGAAAAGGCAGTTGGTAGACACAATGAAATATTACTTAAAACCCATTTAAAGAGATCTGCACTCCTGAAAATAAGCTATTTCCTATTGCTTGAAAACAACTACTAAGTGAACTAACACAGACAGTATTTTTATGTCATCTGTATATAAACTAATTTTGTTTAATTTAATATTATACAATACCACAAAGAGGCAACAGAATGATTTAAATCCTTGTTTATCTAAAGGATCTATTTACTGTGAATTATTCTACATAAAAGGCTAGCCTCACCCATAATAAGTTAAATAGGCTATTACCTCAGGTTTTAGGTACAGCAAAAGGCCAGCCAATCCAAAAATATATTCTTCACTGGCAATAATAAATTATTAACTCCTCCAGATAAGATGATAAAGCTCTTTAATGATAAAAATATAAGTTGGCTCTGAAATGTCTCTGGCCCTATAACACATTCACTGCCCAATGAGATTGAATAAATATGTCAGATCAACCTACCAGTCACCCAGAAGGGTGCTGAGGAAAATTGAACCCCAGGTTAGATAACTCTGGAGAGGGAGAGAAATATAGACAAGGGAACATTTTTGAACATGGGATGCTATCTATAGGGTCAGCCATGCTAGTCCAGAGCTGTCAGGGCATGAGGCATTGAGGGTCTGCACCTCATGCCCCACTCCCAGGTGGATGGAGGAGGAAGCTTAGAGCCAAACTGAAGCATAAAACTGTGTTAAGCTTAACTTTCACTGACTCCACAGCATGCCAGGTACAGGCCCTGCCAGAATGAGTCATCTGTTTCCAAATAATTGGAATGTAATTTCACTGTAAAGTGATACTGACTATAGTTTAATCATAGATGAGCCAGTGTCTTAGATGCCTTATTAGTAAACATCAGGGTAATGTAAAAGGGTAAACTTAGCATAGGGAAGCCCATCAGATGAGCAATGACCATAGGACAAATATCCAAAAGGTTATTCTTTACAATAAATTCCTGACATCAACCTCTTTACCACCATTATCTGCTTTCATAAAAGCAGACAATAGAGCATGCCTGCTAAACAATCCTGGTTACTCACCTTCCTAGTCTCTCTAGATTATCAATACTCTTTTTCATTTGACATGCACTTCTTAATTCATTTTGATCAAGTCTGTTTTCTGCCTTGCTGCTAGCTTGCTCAATCCCCTAGTTAGGCAACTTTCTGAACATTAACCAATCTCAGCAATGTGCCCAAGTCCCATTATTTCTTTTCAATTCTGTTCATTCACCTTGGAACCCAGTTAAACAACTCCAAGGCCAACTCAGCACTTATCACGCATGAATAAAGACCAGGGACTATACCCTCCCAACTAGATAATACTAAACGTTTTACCTTCTGGAGTTTATGTGTTACAGTTTAATGTTGACATAGGCTTACTAACATCCTGGTTACCCTGTTTGGTCAGTAAAATCCATAATCTGGTGATGTGGTACATGGAAGAACAATGTAAATTCCTTTCCCCAAAGGCAGATAGCCTTCCTTACCATGCAAGGCAGAGAAGTCATCAAATTGATAAACATGATCTGGGTCAGAAGCAATAAGATCCATTTCTTTGCGGAATATTGCAAAGTTGGGGTCATTTTTCTTCACCACCCCAATCACAAATATCTCCACATTGGCATCGCTGGCATTCTTCACCACTTCCGTCAATTTCTTTTTATCTTGGGAATCAGTCTGCCCATCAGTGATGACAAAGGCCACCTTCTTCACACCTGGCCTTGCATCCTTGAACATGTCATTGGCTGCCTGGAGAGCGATGGCCGTGTAGGTGCCTTCTCCCAGATACTGCATGTTGTCTACAGCCAGCTTGAAGTCATCTTTGCTGGAGAACTGTTTCAAACTGGCCACCGTGTCCACCTTATGGCTGTAGTTGATTATGCCTATGCGGGCTGTGGCGAGGTCCAGAGCGACCCGGTCAGCCAGAGTCTTCACAAAATTTTTGACGATTTGGAAGTTTGCTGGCCCCACACTTTCTGAGCTGTCGATCACGAACACCAGTTCTAGCGGAGTCTCTCTGCATTTGGGCCCACAACCTAAAAGATAAATGTTCAGATGGAAATATTGCAGGAATGAAAATCTAAGGGAGAGAAGGGCAAGAATGAACCTGAGACCTGAATTATCATCTTCCTTTTTTGTGATTGTGAAGACAGCTGACAACTCTCTCCTTTCTGGATTCCATACTTAACTTAAAAAAAAATAATATATTGGGAGAAAAACAAACTCTGTAGTGGGTAAAATAATAAGCACATATGTGCCCATTTCTCAGATTTAAAAATCAGATATTTTTAAGAGTTCTGACTCCCTGTGTATGCCTTCCCAATTATATTCCTTTCCTTCTCCCCAGGACAACTTAGCATAACTTCTGCCTTAAATTTACTCTTTATCTGAATCTTAAAGCTGATTGACATATCTTCAACTATATCTTTATATGAAAATAAAGATTTTTCTCACTGGTAAGGCCACTGAATGAAGCAATGGTTAAAAAAATGTTAATTGTGAGGAGAGGATTAGGCCTTAAACTATACAAAAATAGCTACCCTTAACTTTTCTAGTTTATGTCCCAAGTCACCAATAATGACAAGTATGGCATTCCATTTATTAAGGAGGCCAGCGGTACATTTGATACTATGAAACCTTTTGATGGCGTGATCCCAGAGAACACAGGTCAATAAAAAACTTTTATTTGGGTCAATAAACAACCATTTAAAGCAGTGGCCAGAGTCACCAGGGAATAAAAGTTATCAGGGCTTCATTTCTTTCCTATCTTCATGTCGCCCAACAACCCTACCACAGAAAACCATCGGGAAACCTGGTGTTATTTTTGCAGGGACGTTAGAACCCACAAGCCAACTCTAAACAGGTCTATCACAGTAGATGTTCCTAGGCCGTTTCTTTGGTCCAGAAGCTTTTAGGTCCACAAGCTAGTTCTAGAATTCTCTTTCTGGAAGGACAATGATATTCCTGCCTCTGTTCACATAAAACACAGAAGACCGTCTCATCATTATTCCAATTATCTCTAGCCTTTTGGTTAATCTCTTTTCTTTACTTCCTTTTTCTGGTAACAATTTTAACTCTAGAGTATCCTGCCTTGGAAACATTTAGCAGTTGGAAAACAAGATGAACTCCCGGCTCTGAGCTCCTGCTTCTGGAATTAAGTGCAACTTAAAATTCAATTGAGAAGGACTTTTTTGTGTCAGGAACAACACAGACATTATAATCTCCAGGAAGGCTGTACTCAAATACCCACCCGGCTCTTGCAGTCCTATTTCCTTTGTTGCATTTTCCTTCCTGAGTTCAGGTAAATGTCACTGAATACAAATGAGCACTGAGCTTAGGAAGCACCTGGCTGCCTGCAGTCTTGGCCCACACCTTCTCAGCCCACACCTTCACATGCCTTAACCAGCCCGGCAAGAGGATTTTCCTTTCTTAAGTCAGGACTCCCATAGCCTCTCTTGCTGTCTTTCAGTTTCCCATTGACTTCAAATGAGCTTTGAACTTAACCACTAGCTATCCAATATTCATTTTCCAGTGAATGGGTTACCCCACAGACACAGTGGAGAGTTGGGCTATTACTTTAAAGTGATACTTTTTTTCTTAATAGTTAAATCTTACCACATATTTCAATAATAAGTTTGATAATGTCTTCTTTCTAGAAGGAAAAAAAGGAAAATGTATTAAGCTTAAATGTATGGCTGTAACATTTTTTCCTGTAGTCATAAAAGATATCTCATTACAATCAGCATTGGGCCATTTGATTTAATCCTTCCAGTATAGAAAATAAAATAAATAACACAGAGGCTAAAAGTTGGATATAATATATCATAACCTCAATGGGTTTGAGTGGGGAAACTTACTAGCTCAAGCTTTTGGACTTCGAATTGCAGCTCCAGCATTTATCAGTGGTCATTTACCCTGGTCATTAAGCGACCCAGCAGTGTCTGTGTTTCACGGCTGTGGTGTGTGGATTAAGTGAGGTAGATACACACATGGGCACAGGGTCTGGCAACTCTAACACCACCAACAATGGCAGGGTGCAACTCATGCATTCAGTTATAGCACTTAAACCACACGTGCCAAGCCCCTGAGATAAGCCTTGGGACCTAAAGAGAACTCATTCTGTGCCGTATTCCCTCTTCCTTTCTGCACTCCTCTGCAGTTTCACAAATCCCCTCCTCAGTTTCTTAATACTCTCACTTTGGCTCTTTCATGAAACACGCCCATGTTCCTGAATGCTGCCTCCGTGTCCTGCGGCCTGGGAGCCCCAAGGGCCTGAGATCGGGTGGTACCTGTGGCTCAAAAGGGTAGGGTGCCGGCCCCATATGCCGGAGGTGGCAGGTTTAAACCCAGCCCCGGCCAAAAAACGCAATAAAAAAAGGAGCTGGGTACTAGAAGTGGACCCGCCAGTGCCCTGCCCCGTGCAATGTGTGTACAAGTACGTGGGATGAGAGTGGTGAAGTTGGGATTCTACATGTGCCCAAGCCTTGAAGTGGAAAGCAATGAGTAACAGAAGGCCAGATCCAACAGGAAGGAGCAGCGACCCCAAAGAAGATGGAATGTAACAGGTACAAAAGTAAAATTTGATCTCTCTTTTATTTTTCCTGGAGCTTTCATAAGATTATAGCAAAAGTAAAATTTTAAAGAATAAATCCATAAAGACAGAATTGGGGTGGAGATGATGAAGTTGGTGATGTGGCTTCAAAGTATGTGGGAATATTCCGGGTGTTTTAATTTAACTTTTTGAACTGTAAGTCAGGTGAAAGCCAATGATTCCAAGTGGCTATTCAAAAAGAAATTCCATTATAGATACTGAGTTAGATTGAAAAAGTCACACAGAATAAAGGAGTCAACAGTCATCTTTTTTGTCACCCCTTGTCATGCTTTTCTACATTTAGACAGGCACTTAATAAATCTGAAACTGATGAATAAAAGGGGGAAATGTATGTATTTATAGTAAGTTTATATAGAAAAGAGAAATGCACATATTTATATATTTATGTTAAGTTTTTTATAAGTAGGGAAAATATAATACATCACACCTTATGGTTATAGTTTTTCACTTACCATTATGTCATAGTTTTTCATACTATTAAGAATTCTGAAAATTTGATTATTAAAGTCAAATATATGACCATTTTAAGGTTTTGTTGATGCACACTGTCAAAGTGTATATCAGACAAGTTGTTGTACCTGACACTTCCCTTTTATTTTTTTTTTGAGACAGGGTCTCACTCTGTCACCATTGGTAGAGTGCCATGGTGTCATGGTTTACAGCAACCTCAAACTCTTGGGCTCAAGCAATCCTCTTGCCTTAGCCTCCCTGGTAGCAGGGACTATAGGCACCTACCATAATGCCCAGCTAATTTTTAGAGATGGGGGGTCTCATTCTTGCTCAGGCTGGTCTTGAACTCGTGAGCTCAAGCAATCTGCCTGCCTCAACCTCCCAGAGTGCTAGGATTATAGGCGTGAGTCACGTAGCTGACACCTTCAACAAAGTATATAAGAAAGCCTTCTTTATTTTAGATACACAGTGCTGGTTATTATTATTATATTATCTTTGCCATCTGGTGGAGCAAAATATCCCATTGCTTTAAATAGCACTTGTTAAAAGTGAGGCTACATTTTATTTCATATACATGTTTCCAAGTTGTATTCTCTCACACATAGCCTTGTATGTTCTCTGTTCCATTTTTTCTCCTGGAATGTTTATTTTAAATGACTCATAAGAGCAATGTATACTCATGCATCAAGTTTGGATTTTAATCCTTTCTAACATTAGTTTATGGCATAATCACTTTAAATGTTTTAAGCAGCCATATATATCAATCTTTTGCTCATATTCTTTGTTTTTAAGTGACTGGAATAGTTCATTCTTTCTACTAAAATTGCTGAAGCACTGCCTTGGCTACTTGGTACCAATGATGAAGTTATCAAATTTGTACCCATCAAAGGATTCATGGCCTAGTAGAAAGCAGACAAAGGCTTTTGTAATTGGTATGCAGACTCCGGAAACTATGTTGATCTGGGAGTTCCAGGGGTGGGATATGATCATGGTCCAAGGAGGCAGACTCTGACCAGGTTGGGAGGTGTGGGAGGAGTGTTCCGGGGTATGGGGAGGGTATCATCCTGCATTGCAGTACCTGGGTCAACTTATGATTCAGGGTACATAGCAGAAAGAGAAAACAGAAATGTTGAAGACAGATGGACTCTGGAAGGCCTAGGTGTGGTTCTGAAAAGTGTGACCTTTACCCTGTGCAGTGGGACTCACAAGATCCTTAAGCAGAGAAAATCTGTGATCATGCTTTTATTTAAGGAAGATGATCACACCAGCCAACAGAAGTGTTTGAGATTCTTAAGTAGTTCAGGGCAAAATAAAAAAATTACAACAGAAGGCAGCAGTGGCGGCACAATGGATGAGGAGAAGTGGCCTGGAGAGACTTCCAGAGGGGGAATGAAGAGTTGGAGAGTAGTGGAATCAAGGATGAGGAGAAGGAGTCTGACAGGAAGCAAACGGTGGTGTCACCATGGCTGAGATAGGGAGGGGTGGATAGGCCAGGTGGGGAGCTCATGAAGATGACTGAGCCTGGCTTGGGCCTGGCTAAGCTTGAGGCATCTACAGAATGTCCGGCTGAACATGTCCAGTCAGCAGCAGGAGGTAAGTCTAGTGCTTGGGAGAGTGGTCCAAGTTTAAGGTAGATTTGAGAAATGCCAATGTACACTTGGCTATTGAAACAAAGACTGAAAATAAGATTGCCTGGAGCAAGTCTTCTCAGCCTTTTTTAAACTACTATGTTTCTTCTCCTCATCTAACAAAAAAACCTTTCTGTTTATAATATACAAACAATATATTTCATTCCCCATATACTTTTACTGTGCTATTAAACTAGGCTTTTCAAACTGTATGTCCACCCCCTGGCTTTAATGGTTGCTCCTCCCTGAGAGTTTGAAGACAAGAAAGGCTAAGGGCAGACACTGAAGGGACAGGTGGGGAGACTGAGCCTTTTTAGCTGATTTTATGAGAATTATTAAATCATTCATCTCTATCAATGGTAGCTGCCCCTTAACAGAGGAGTTTGCTAGTCTGAATGTCAGCAAAGAGATAAAGACTATCTTGTCCTCAGTGAATCTGAAGTTGATAGGTACTGGGATATATTTGATCTGGGAGAGATGGGGGTGATGAGGGCTTTCAAGAGCTACTCTCATGGGCTGCAGCCTGAACTTGGCATCTGACAGGACAACTCTAGCTAGGTGACTTTGGGCATATTGCGTAACCTTTTTCACTTAGCATGTCTTCATGTGAGTGGAGATATTGTCTACTTCATGGAGCTGTCATAAAGATGAAATGTGGGGTCTTAGGTAAAAAGAGGCCATGGCTGCCAGCGTCTGCTCTTCTTTTGCACCCCTTCTTACCCATCCTTCACAGAGTGAACCAAGTCTCACTCCACACTCTGTCCAAATCACCTGGAAATACTGCCCCTAGGCCACACATTGGTTGGGTCCATGCATACAGGCCAGTGCTGTCAGCTTCCCAAACCTAGGGTAATTTGGGCTGGGAATTCTGGAATTCCGTGAATCCAGAGTTGGCACAGAGAGGAGGCGTGTGGATAGAATGGTCATGCCCCTTGGCCCCCCAAGAACTCCTCACCTGGAAAATGGAGAGTAGCAGGAGGACTAGAGGTCTGGAGTGGAGCCCTCTAAAACACGGGCCCAGCCCCCTGCAGTGCCAGGGAAGCACAGGACTGATGTGAAGGCACCTGACACAGTCCCTGACACATACTAGACTATCAGTTAATGCAAATTTTCTTCCTACTAGTCTCTTCCTCTAGAACAGTGGTTCTCAACCTTCCTAATGCCGTGGCCCTTTAATACAGTTCCTGTGGGTTGGAACCCACAGGTTGAGAACAGCTTCTCTGGAATCTAGAAAGCCAGTCAGCAGAATGATGTCCTCATTTCTAAGATCTCTGACTCTTGGTTAAAAACCTTTCATTCAAGAGATAAAGACTATCTTGTCCCTAAACATCATTATATACTAATCACAGTGTTCAGCACACTGCAGGTAAACCTCCTTTGCTTGTTTTTCTCTCCACCAGGCCAAGAGCTGCTTCAGCCCAGAGACATACTCTCATTCTCCACTATTTCTCCAACGCCCATTTCAGAGCCTGACCCAGAGGAAGATTTACTGGACACACCCAATAAATGTTGGTGAAATGAATGAATAAATGAATGGATGAAGAAAACCGATCTCACTCCCCATGTTGGGGGAGGGCAGATATAATCCCACAAGGAACATTTCTCTGCTCATTTGCATAAATGTCCCCTGCTACTTGTTGGGAGGCATTGCTGCTTCATCCACTGAAGGCATCACTGGGGGGTCTGACTTGGGTGGGAACAACAAAGACTAAAAGGCAAACGAGGCTCGGCGCCTATAGCTCAACGGGCTAAGGCGCCAGCCACGTACACCTAAGGTGGCGGGTTCGAATCCCCAGCCCGGACCCGCCAAACAACAATGACAGCTGCAACCAAAAAA
>NW_003852400.1:25251630-25261424 GCF_000181295.1 Otolemur garnettii
AAAAAAAAAAAAAAAAAAAAAAAGGCAAACGAGCCTGTAGTACATGTGCAGCTCTGTCTGTCACATGTCCAGCTCTCTGGCTGTCACCACCTGCACTCCCCCCTCACTCCTGGATTTTCCTGGCACTGCATCCCCAGACTGTGACCCATGGAGAAAACAAAAAAGAAACATTCCAGCAGATGCAGTACCTTCAAATCATAAAGGAAGATTTATACTTTGCTATAGAAATCTTAAAACTTTCCCACCCACAAGACTTTCAAGAGTCAGATTTCTGCTTTTAATGGTGTGGGGAGAAGAATAGGAAAAGTTTGCAGAAGCTCAAGAAATATATATTGAATAAGCAAATCAATATATAAGTGTCACTCCCATGTCATGATTGCTATTCTCCTCAGAGCACTTCCTAAAGGAACTTATTCAGGAAAAAGAGAGCTCCCATTCTAAAGGGAGGAGGACCACGTAAAATACAAAGTCACTTGATCAAATGGCTTCTTTGAAACAGCTCACCTCCTTGTTGCCAATAACAGCAAGAGGAACTTCCTTCTTTAAAACAGTTCACCTCCTTGTTGCCCATAACAGCAATGTGATCCTTTTACTAGGGTTAGAGGGGCCGTAGTCCCACACCTCCACCAGGAAGCCGGGCAGGTTGCCTGGTGTTATTTCTCCCTCACATTTACATTCAATTACTTCATACATCAAGTCCTCACTGGGCTGGTAGCAGTCACACTCATTTAAAACAGCAACTGGAATTCTGCATCCAAAGAATTTATAATTCTAAAGCTAACACATGACTGCAATAATTTTGCAAGCACAAACCCTCCAGTACCCTCTAGGATGGATACTCACCGTAAGTCCCAGCTCTCCTTTGGGTCCTTGTAACCCCTACTTAGTGTAAGAAGAGAGAAAGTCAGGATAGGTTGGAACCAGTTAGAGCACAAAGTCATTGTGAGACTTTAAAAACTCCTTCTTGCCTGTATTCCTGGAGGTCCGGGCTCTCCGATTTCCCCTTTATCACCTTTCTTCCCCACATCGCCCTGTTCGCCATGCTCTCCCTTCATAATACAATAAAAAGGTAAGCTCAGAAGGAAATATTAAAACTAAATGGGAAAAACTCTACGATGTGGTTTATTTGCAACTAGTATCTCCTAAACAACCCCCATTCTTGGTGATACAAATATACCATATAAAAAATTGGGCGCAGTTTTTTTATATTCCTTCAGCTATGATCATCTGATTCCGATGGACAGGCAATCTCAAAGTGAAGCGATCGTGAGATACCATCTGATTAGCTGTCTGCCTTTGGGCCATTCAACTATTACTTAATGTACTAGAAAACTGAATTATCTGGCATCTCCTCTCTGTTATGCTTTATGGATTTATTCCCTTATTGACTGGCTCCTGAGAATGAAGAGGAAATGGTATAAAGTGAGCATGTTCGTGGGTAGAGAAGGCAATACAGAAAGATTTAATTTCCAGTGGGATTTTTTTTCTTCTGAGAGTTATAAGGAGGAGCCCAACACACATATGAGGGTTCTTCTAAAGTTAAAGTTAAGCTATTGAGATCCTAAGCCTAAACCTTTCTCTAAGTCACTGAAACACTTACCTTCTGGCCCGGGAGGCCATGGCCCATTGTGCCCTTTGGCCCTGGAAAGCCTTGAGGTCCTTGTTCCCCCTATATAGGATATGAGAAAAAGAAGTTCCTAGTAACTTCCCAGGGTAACTCACAATAACACTTACAGTTTAACAGGGGTCTTCAAACTTTTAAAACAGGGGGCCAGTTTGCTGTCCCTCACACCGTTGGAGGGCCGGACTGCAGGCCCCAGGATGAGCTGGCTGCTAAGCAGGACAGTCAGGCGGCAAAAACACCTGGCGGGAGGATAAATGTCCTAGGCAGGCCGCATGTGGCCTGTGGGCCATAGTTTGAGGACGCCTGGAACCACACTACAGCATCATCTGTCTTAGTAGGCAGGGATTAGCAGTCTTCTTTAATCAGTTTACAGTCGAGAGAACACATTTAGGTGCATTTTCACTTTCTACGTTTTCAGTCAACCATCATCAACAGGATTGGAAAATGTGTGAGTACAGTACAGATACTTTGAGGGAGATAGAGGAAAGAGACCACATTCACATAACTCTTATTAGAGAATATTACTATAATTGTTCTATTTTTATTAGTAGTTGTTAATCTGCCATGCCTAATTTATAAATTAAATTTTATTCTGGATATATATATATATATATATACATATATATGGAAAAGCATAGCATACCTATGGTTCATCCACTGGGGATCCTGGAACACATCCACATGGATAAAGGGGGACTACTGTAATCGTTTCCCAGAAAAGAACTCCAGAATGGGCAGGGTGCGTGGCTCACACCTGTAATCCTTGCACTCTGGGAGGCCGAGGTGGGTGGATCACCTGAGCTCATGAGTTAAGAACAACCTGAGCTGGAGCAAGACCTTATCTCTAAAAATGGCCAGGCATATGGCAGGCACCTGCACTCCCAGCTACTTGGGAAGCTGAGGCAAGAAAATGACTTGAACCTAAGAGTTTGAGGTTGCTGTGAGCTGTGATGCACTCTACCAAGGGCAACAAAGTGTACTGTACCAAGGGTAACAAAGTGTAATTCTGTCTCAAAAAAAAAAAGAAAAGAAAAAACCCAGAACCCTGGAAAGGTATTGGTGCCACTTAAATAAGGCCTAAACATTAAACCAACACTTAGATTCCACATTGAAAATTCAAACAGAAGAAGGAAGAGGAGAAAAATCTGTCTGTTCCCAAAGATAGCACTCCTAACACAGATGTCTGAAGGTGGGAATGTGTAGGTAACACAGAACCCACAACCCCACTCCAGTCCCTGAGGAGCACTCTGGGCAGCGCCTCTGCAGCCCCCTCCCACTCGTGCAGGAGGGCAGGGTCTGCCTACACGCAGGCTGGGTGGCCAGCCCACAGGGGGACCTGAGAGAACATGGAGATATCTGCCTAACATTCTAACACCCTCTGTTCTGATCGAAAAGGAACAACAAAAAAATTATATAAAAGGTATCCTCTTAAGAAAGATGTCTCACAAAGGACACTCTGGTGTAAGTTTGTTTCCTGAGTTCTTGTGAGGTGAATAAGAGCATCCTTCCTGCAATGCGGTGCATGGTAGGAAGGTAGCTTTGGGTCATCAGGGAGATGCTGCGGGACCATGGAACCTGAGTCGGGAGGTAGGGCCAGGTGTAGGGAGATTACAGAGTTGTTAGAACACTAAAAGGACATCTGTGCTTAGCTTTGTCCCAACCCCAAAGGACTGTGGAAAAACAACAGAGCTACAACTATGGTGGGACAGTGAATTATCACTGGGAGTTAGATTCTTAGACAAAGAGGGTTCAGAAAAAATTCAATATCTTTTTGATAATTACACAGAATAATTATTCTTTGATAACATTTTAAATTCCTACAGGAGCTAATACAGAAGGTGTCCAGTAAATGTTTCTGACTAACTAGCCAGCCGTCTTTAAGAAAAACACAATTTCCTAACCAAGCTGAGAGCTGTTCACTGTTATACCCTGAGGGAGAAACCTCAGAGTAGCCAATTACCACATTAGGATCAGTCCTGTGTTTAAGGATTTATTTTGCATAACTTCATAAAATAAGTATCTTCAGTATAATTGTTAACCCTCCAGGCATCTGAGTTTCCCTATAATAAAGGCCTGGGGGTTTTTTTCTTTTTAAGTACCTGTTTTGTTTTTTTTTTTCTTTTTCCCTTACAAGTACCCAAAGGCTTCTGACAACTTTCAGAGTAGATGTTCTGGCTAAAAGCCTTTAGTAAGTCAGTCTGTATCTTAGCTTGGCAGAGGTGAATGCTATTCAATCAGATTTTTTCTTTATAAACTCAGGAATATGATAAGCAATGATTTGAGTATATGTCTGAAGCTACTGCAGGAAAGAACCTGTCTATCAGAAGGTATAATTAAATCTAAATTCAAACCCAGGTTCTTAGTCCCTATATCACTATATTCCATTCTTAGATCTGTCCTGTTGAAAATGTGATAGTTGTTTTTTTTTTTTTTTATGTTCATGGCAGCATCACTTAATATGCTGCAAAATTATAAACAATCTGGAAGCTCAGTAAAAAGGAGAACAACCAAGAAAAGTGTATGTCATTGTTCCTAGATGGCAGGAAACATAAAGCAAAAACAGAAAGGGATCTCAATTAATGCACCAGACCAACAAGAGGCAGCTCCCCTCTTGCCTGAGAAGCAAGCGTAAAATGAAGGCCACCTGCACTAGGACAGGCTGAGGTCGTAGAAAACGCACCCCACTGTGTGGCTGGTGAAATGGAAGAGGAACGTACTGACCACCATTTGATTCAAAGCCCTTCCTTTAGTAAGACTCAGAAAAAATTAAGTTGTGTGCCCTTCCTAGAGATTATACAGTTCTACCAACGGCTGGCCGAGGGGTCCTGGAGTCCCCACCTGGACCACATGGGCAGTGGGCACAGAGCAGGCACTGGTGCCAAAATGTGACATGTTTTTGTTGTTTGTCTCGGATGATTGCTTGTTCTCTGGGAGAGAAATTTCTAATAATAATGCACAACTATCTTAATGTTTTAATAGTTTTTTATTATTTTTACATTACTGATATGTCAAGAAACAATAGTTTCTCTTTCTAAATGTTTTCTTAGTAAGGCGCAGGAAGGAAAAAAAATAACAAATCCACATTTTAAAATGGATGTCTAGCTTCTGCTCAGTGCAGAAAAGTGGGGGGAGGGATGCTGCTCTCATTCTTAAAACAACAAAAAATGTTAACTAATCTGTGAAGTCACAACTTTCCTTGAATTCATCCTGGAGGTGTGGCTGCATGGCACCCAGCTAACTCAGCATCTAAGGAAACTCAGAATCATCTAAGGAGAGACGGGACTTGGACCCTCGCTCACCTGGAGGAGGTGCCAGATGTTATACAAGCTGGTAAGAATTCAACTAAAATTCTCAGCAAGTTGCAAAGTCTGAGTGTGAGCTAGCCCGAGAGGATAAGAGCTCCAGGAGCTGCAGGCACAGGGGGAAATGACAGGCACTCATAGGCTATGCTCTCATTACTTCACCTATGCTCAGGAGAAAGCCTGGGGCAGAGCTCCAGGTGTGGCAGGCCAGGGAGGAAAGGCCCAGGCATATGTTAGCTGTGCTGCTCAAACAAAATATGTGCTTTAGATGAGGGTCCCTAGAAACAAGAGCAGTTTATTTCTGATAGTTCTAGAGGTTAAGAAACCTAAGATCAAGGCACCAGCAGATTCAGTGTTTGTGAAGGTCCATTTCCTAGTTCACAGATGGTGCCTTCTTGTGTCTTTACCTGGTGGAAATGACGAGGTGTCTCCCTGGGACCTCTTTTTAAGGGCACTAATCCCATTCCCAATGGCAAAAGTGACCCAAAGGCCCCACATCCTAGTACCATCACCTTGAGAGTTAGGATCTCAGCATTTGAATTGGGGAGGGGGGATGCAAATATTCAGACTAAGGAAGTAGAATAAAACTTGCAGGAGTGAATGAACCTGGAATCAGACCTTCAGAGAGATGTTCTACCACTTGGGGAGGTTCAGAAAACCATTGTCAGCCCAGACCATTAGAAGCTTCCTCCGAGTTTGCTAGAACCTATTAAACCGTACATGAAAAGGGGAAATGTTACTGTATGTAAATAATCCTTTACTAAAGAATGAAAACGGGGGGCGAAGGCAAGATGGTGGACTGAAGCCAGCTTTTTACAGAGGCTCCCATCCAGAAGGAGACTTAAAGGACAGAAGTTTAGCAAGGGACCTGATGGTTTGGAGCAGAGCCAAGAGAGAAGATCCAAGAATGCACTTCAACCTTGCTAAGGTGAGCTGCAAACCCAAAAATACAATCAAAAGGTACAAAATCCATTACCAAGTGGACAGAAGTCCCCTCCCCCACAAGAAGGGCTCGTGGTTTATTCCATATAAACAAGCGAGCAAAGTTCAAACATCCTCCCACTCCATCCCATGGGAGAGACCCTCTAAAAACTAGACCTCCTACCCCTGCTGGCATGCCACAGCACCCTCCTGCCAGGCATAAAACTGTAAAACTGTATAAAACTGTATATATTCCCTACCTGCCACTCTGAACTCTGAGGATTCCCCCCCACCCCACTCTCACCCTGAGGTCTGGAGGTTTGTCACCCATGGAGTCCAGAATCTTGGGCATTTCTTTGAGAGGAGTGTAAGGGGAAAGGGCTGGTGCTGCTCTGTGCTGACTCTGTGACACGGGAGCGAGGAGAAGAGCCTTAGCTCAGAGGAAGCCATACAGGAGCTGCCTGACACCATTCCGGATAGGCACGCCCTGTCTCTCTGGGCAACCAGAGGTTCTGGAAAGCAGCCACTGGCAGAACAGACTTGGGAAGTTGTAAGTAAAGAGACCATTAGCACCTAGCCCTCAGGGGAATATAGCTGAGACAAAGGCAGTGGGCGGGCAGAAGTTGGAATTGACACCTGCCTGTAAAGCATAATTGCTTGCTGCCTAGGGCTGAGTTTCTTATCAGCACTAGCAGCCTCTGACTTACAGAGGAACTTAGCTGGGACAGAAGGAGCAGGGCTGGAACTGAATGAACTTCCCTAGCCTAAATTCTTCCCTTGCCAGACTCATATCACCTGGTGACTCTGGCAGTCATAAACCCTAGGAACAGTTCCTCACTGGAGTGAACTGGGTTACAGCCCTTTGGGATTACCAGTGACTGGATGCAAGGTGAGGAAGGAGGTATCAACCTTCACAGACTAATTCATTTTCTGGGTAGGTCCTTTTGCCCTCACGGAGCACTGGAGCAAGTTATATCTGAGCTGCCAGCAGAACCCTCTTATCTAGGTACTAGAGACATTTGAACTCTCCTACCTGAGACTGGTGCTGACTGGGATAACCGATTTGGACCCCTTGAACTGGGCAAATCAACCAAGGACTATCCAAAGTGGCACCCTGGGTGTATGGTTCAGGGAAGGTTTGATTTTCCTTGCCCAACTGTTGGGGGGGGGGCAACTTAATTGCTGGTATTTCTCTAAGGCTGAGACTTCAACCAAGAGTAATTGATTCACTAGGGTAGGTCAGAGACCAAAAATAAGACAGAGCCACTTAGCCCCATCAAGCAGGTCCCCAGTCTCTCAGGCCGTAACACCATATGGGTCCTTGACAAAGCTCAAGGGGAAAAGCCAAATGGGGTAAAATAATCATGAGGCAGAATCAGCAGAAAAGCTCTGGTAATATGAATAACCAGAGTAGAACAACCCTCTCAAGAAAGGATGTGGCTGGTAATATGAATAACCAGAGTAGGTCAACCCCCCTCCCCGAAAGGATGTGGCAGATGAAACTGAAGATCCCCTTCATAAACAGATGGCTAAGATGTCAGAAATCAAATTCAGAATTTGGATTGCAAATAAGATTAATAGAATAGAGGAAAAGATAGAATTAGAAATTCAAGGAGCATTCCAAAAGTTCACTCAAGAATTCCACGAATTCAAAGATAAAACCACCAAAGATTTTGAAATATTGAGGCAAGAGATTGTAGCCCTCAAGGATCTGAAAAGTACAGTAGAATCTCTTGGTAATAGAATGCAGCAGGCAGAAGAAAGGATCTCAGACATAGAAGACAAAGTTTCTGAACATGCCCAAGCATCCAAAGAGGAACAGAAATGGAAAGTAAAAACAGATCATTCTCTCAGACAGCTCTGGAATAATTTGAAGAAAACTAATATTCTCCTTATAGGAATCCCTAAAGGCAACAAAGTTGCTTCACAAAACACAGAGGCTCTTCTTCATGAAATTATGAAAGAGAACTTTTCAGATATGCCAAGAGATCCTGAAATTCAGATAGCAGACAGCTTCAGAACCCCAGCACTACTCAAACCAAATAAGACATCCCCCAGACACACCATAATTAACTTCACTAAAGTTAATATGAAAGAGAAAATCCTGAAAGCAGCTAAATGTAAGAAAACCATAACCTAAAAAGGGAAGAATATTAGAATGACTGCAGATCTCTCTGTCAGAACCTTTCAGGCAAGAAGGGGGTGGTCATTGACATTTAATCTCCTAAAACAAAATAACTTTCAACCCAGGATCCTTTTTCCAGCTAAACTGAGTTTTATTTATGATGGAGAAATTAAATACTTTAATGACATTCATATGTTGAAGAAATTTGCCATAACTAAACCAGCTCTCCAGGATATTCTCAGACCTATCTTCCCTAATGACCAGTGCAATCCTCCACCACAAAAGTAAACTCACTCAGAAACTTTTGATCAAACTCCAACTTCTACACTGGCGAAAGGATTAAAAACTTCCACTGGACTTCTAACAACTTGATACCTAATATTTTATCAGGCTTATCAATAATTTCAATCAATGTGAATGGCTTAAATTGTCCCCTAAAGAGGCACACATTGGCTGATTGGATACAGAAACTCAGACTGGACATCTGCTATATACAAGAATCTCATCTTATTTTAAAAGACAAATATAAACTCAGAGTGAAAGGATGGTCATCTATATTCCAGGCAAATGGAAAGCAGAAAAAAGCAGGTGTTGCAATTTTATTCACAGATACAATAGGCTTCAAACCAACAAAAGTAACCAAAGATAAAAATGGCCACTTTATATTTGTTAAGGGCAATACTTACTATAATGAGATCTCAATTATCAATATCTATGCATCCAACCAGAATGCACCTCGATTTATAAAAGAGACTCTAACAGGCATGAGCAACTTGATCTCTCCCAGCTCCATCATAGTTGGAGATTTTAACACTCCTTTGGCAGTGTTGGATAGATGCTCCAATAAGAAGCTGAGCAAAGAAATCTTAGATTTAAATTTAACTATTTAACTTCTGGACTTATCAGACATCTACAGAACATTTCATCCTAACAAAACTAAATACACATTTTTCTCATCAGTACACAGAACATACTCCAAAATTGATCACATCTTAGGTCACAAATCTAACCTCAGCAAATTTAAAAGAATAGAAATTATTCCATGTATCTTCTTGGACCATCATGGAATAAAAGTTCAACTCAGTTACAACAGGAATCTGCAGACTCATACAAAAACATGGAAGCTAAATAACCTTATGCTGAATGATAGATAGATCAGAGATGAGATCAAGAAGGAAATTACCAAATTTATAGAACAAAATGATAACGAAGACATAAGTTATCAGAACCTCTGGGATACCACAAACGCAGTCCTAAGAGGGAAATTTATACCACTGCAAACCTTCCTCAAGAGAATGGAAAGAGAGGAAGTTAACAACTTAATGGGTCATCTCAAGCAGCTGGAAAAAGAAGAACATTCCAATCCCAAATCCAGCAGAAGAAAAGTAATAACCAAAATTAGAGTAGAATTAAATGAGATTAAAAACAAAAGGATTATAGAACAGATCAACAAATCAAAAAGTTGGTTTTTTGAAAAAATCAACAAAATTGATAAACCTTTGGCCAATCTAACCAAGAAAAAAAGAGTAAAATCTCTAATCCCATCAATCAGAAACAGTAAAGACGAAATAACAACACACCGTTTAGAAATTCAATAAATCCTTAATGAATATTACAAGAAACTTTATTCCCAGAAATATGACAATCTGAAGGAAATCAACCAATACTTGGAAGCACATCATCTCCCAAAACTTAGCCAGAATGCAGTGAAAATGTTGAATAGACCTATATCAAGTTCTGAAATTGCATCAACCATACAAAATCTCCCTAAAAAGAAAAGCCCAGGACCAGATGGCTTCACATCAGAATTCTACCAAACCTT
>NW_003852400.1:25262981-25264673 GCF_000181295.1 Otolemur garnettii
AAATGGTGCTGGGCTAACTGGCTGGCAACCTGTAGAAGACTGAAACTAGACCCACACTTTTCACCATTAACTAAGATAGACTCTCACTGGATTAAAGATTTAAACTTAAGACATAAAACTATAAAAATACTAGAAGAAAGTGTAAGGAAAACACTTGAAGAAATCGGCCTGGGTGAAAATTTTATGAGGAGGACCCCTTGGGCAATTGAAGCAATGTCAAAAATACACTTTTGGGACCTGTTCAAACTAAAAAGCTTCTGCACAGCCAAGAACACAGTAAATAAAATGGGTAGACAGCCCTCAGAATGGGAGAAGATATTTGCAGGTTATGTCTCAGATAAAGGTTTAATAACCAGAATCCATAGAGAACTCAAATGTACTAGCAAGAAAAAAACAAGTGATCCCATCTCAGGGTGGGCAAGGGACTTGAAAAGAAATTCCTCTAAAGAAGATAGGCATATGGCCTACAGATATATGAAAAAATGCTCACCATCCTTAATCATCAGAGAAATGCAAATTAGAACTACTTTGAGACATCACCTAACCCCAGTAAGATCAGCCCATATCGCAAAATCCCAAAACCAGAGATGTTGGTGTGGATGCAGAGAAAAGGGAACACTTCTACACTGCTGGTGGGAATGCAAATTAATTCATTCTTTTTGTAAAGATATCTGGAGAACAGTTAGAGAACTAAAAATAGACCTGCCATTTGATCCTGCAATTCCTTTTTTAGGTATATATCCAGAAGACCAAAAATCACATTACAACAAAGATATTTGTATCAGAATGTTTATTGCAGCCCAATTCATAATTTCTAGGTCATGGAAGAAGCCCAAGTGCCCATCAACCCACAAATGGATCAATAAATTGTGGTATATGTAAACTATGGAATATTACACAGCCCTAAAGAAAGATGGAGACTTTACCTTCTTCATGTTTACATGGATGGAACTAGAAAATGTTCTTCTTAGCAAAATATCTCAAGAATGGAAGAAAAATATCCAATGTACACAGCCCTATTTTGAAACTAATTCATAGCTTTCATAGGAATGTTATAAGCTAATTATAGCCTTAGAATATGAGGAGGGGGAGGGAAAGGGGAGGGGGAGTAGGATGGATGGGTGGAGGGAGGATGATTGGAGGGGCCACCTGTATGGTTTATCCTACAAGGGTACAAGTGAATCTTTCTAAAAGCAGAGGATAAATGTCTTAACTCAATAACTAAGAAAATGACATGAAGGCTACGTTAACCAGTTTGATGAGAGTATTTCAAAATATATATGAAAACACCACACTGTACCCTGTGATTACATTAATGTACATAGCTATTATTTAATAAAAAAATCTTATGAAGAAAAAAAAAGAATGAAAACAATTAAGTTTAAGAGTAAGGGTGGCACCTGTGGCTCAAAGGAGTAGGGCACTGGCCCCATAAGCTGGAGGTGGTGGGTTCAAACCCAGCCCTGGGAAAAAAACTTCAAAAAAAAAAAAGTTTAAGAGTAATTGAATCCTTGGCTAAATCTGAATAAGGTGTATAGTTTAAATAGTTATCCAATCAGTGATTTTTTTTTTTTTTTTTTTTTTTTAATCTCTGGTAGGGGCTGGGTTTGAACCCACCACCTCTGGCATATGGGGCTGGCGCCTTACTCCTTTGAGCCACAGGCACCACCCCAGTGATTTCTTTTGATGCTC
>NW_003852400.1:25264693-25265977 GCF_000181295.1 Otolemur garnettii
TTTTTTTTTTTTTTTTGCCATTTTTGGCCGGGGCTGGGTTTGAACCCACCACCTCTGGCATATGGGGCTGGCGCCTTACTCCTTTGAGCCACAGGCACCACCCCAGTGATTTCTTTTGATGCTCATCAAAAGCATCAGGAAAATGTGTTATATTAGAAGAATGTGCTTGTTTATAGCAAAAAATAGTGACATACTTAGGTGTAAAGAGGTACCGTGTCTACAACTAATTCTGAAGTGTTTTAGAAAAATAACATGAATGTGTACACACTACCACACATATACACACACAGTTTAATAAAGCAAGTGTGGTAAGGCTATCATTTAGGGAATCTGGGTAAAGGGTGTATGAGAATTGTTGGTACTATCTTTGCAATGTTTTTATGAGGCTGAAATTATTACAAAATAAAAGTTAAAAGTTAGAATCATATAGAAAATGAATATATGAGTGCATAAATGAACGAATGCACGGAATAGCTGCAAAAAGATGTCATCTATCACCACTGTGGTACCCCAGCATATGAAGGCACTTTTCCTACCCACACCACCAACAGTCCACGAGACAAAGCCCCAGGTGTGTAGTTTCTCCTACCCAGAGGCAACATCGTCCTTAGAATTCGGGAGGTTTTCACTACAGCAGAAACTTTTACATTTCCCCAGGATTTACATTCATACTAACATCAGTTGAAGCTTTTAAACCAGCAGTAGGATTGTCCCAATTGGACACAGCCAGTTTATAAGCCCAACACTAGTTCTCTACCCACCCACCCCAACCCCAACTGTGCTTTGATTTACCCAGGGATAATATAAAAGCTGATGGAGAAATGGGACAGTGGGGCTGGATGGCAAGAAGGAAGAATGAGCAGCTACCACTGCCCTTGCAGTTGGGGTTCACGCTTCCTGACCTTCCTCTATTATAATGATAGAGATAATTATTTACAATGCACTACTGATTTATTTCTAAGAAGAGATCTGTATTTTACATTTACAAAAGGTACCACAAGGTCCGCTGTTAAGGGAAAAAAGAAACAAGTTGTTCTAGGATTTCAGCACTTGCTCATTACTTCAGACTAATACAGAAGGTGAAGAAAAAAAAACTATGGAAATTAAATGGGATTTTTGACCAAACTCAGGCTTATTTCCATGAATATATTTATTTTTTATTTTTATTCTCTTTGTGTTTTACTGTTGAGTGTTTTTTTCCTTATCATTTGCCATCTCTTGCTAAGAGAAAAGGGGCTAACGTTGGAAATTATAGAAGGTGTCCAAAGGCCAGTATTTCTTTTT
>NW_003852400.1:25266023-25291258 GCF_000181295.1 Otolemur garnettii
TAGAGTGCCGTGGCATCAAAGCTCACAGCAACCTCCAACTCCTGGGCTCAAGTGAGTCTCCTGCCTCAGCCTCCCAAGTAGCTGGGACCACAGGCCCCTGCCACAACGCCTGGCTATTTTTTGGTTGCAGCTGTCATTGTTGTTTGGCGGGCTGGATTTGAACCTACCACCTTAGGTGTATGTGGCTGGCACCTTAGCCACTTAAGCCACAGGCGCAGAGCCAAAGGCCAGTATTTCTAGCACCAATAGAAGCTTGGTTTTCCCTTCCACCAAGATTTGCAGTCCTGTCAGAGCAACTGTAGAGACCCGGTTACACATTGAAAACAAATGAAAATTTTAGCTGACCCTCAGTCACAGGTCAATTGGAATGTTCTGGGTTGAGAACATTTGCTATTGAAGCTCTGGGAAGAGGAAGCATTTTTCATTAGCACAGAATTTTCTTTGCTGGAATGTAATTGTGCAACTATATTAAAAGTTTGAATCTATCCCCATTACTTTGCTGTGGCCCCCAAACATCCCAGAATAAATAAATTTACCATTCCTTTCTCTGCTTCTCTTCTAGTTTGCCTTTTCTCTTTTCTGATTATAGTATTGCTAATTAGGAGCCAAGGGAGTTGTAAATTTTGAAGCAAAGAGTAAAAGCCTTCTTCCAGTTCAGATAAAGAAGCCAAGATTTTATTAAAATGTTGACTTAGGACGAGTTAGTGGCTCATATCTGTAATCCCAGAATTTTGGGAGGCCAAGGTGGGAGGATCGCTTGAACCAAGTTTAAGACTAGCCTGGGCAATGTACTATCTCTACAAAAAAAATTTAAAAATTAGCTGGCCACTGTAGTCCCAGTCACTCAGGAAGCTGAGGTAGGAGGATGGCTTAAGCCCAGGAGTTAGAGGTTACAGTGAGCTGTGATCACACCATTGCTCTCTAGCCTGAGCAACAACGTGAGACCCCTTCTCTATTTAAAAAAAAAAAAAAAAATGTTGATTTAGTAGGTACATGGAGTTAGCAAGGTGCAGTGACCAGCCTAAATAAGTCATCCAGTATTTGGCCTGGAATCCAGGTACCACTTTGAATTGAAAGGGATTGTTTTCTGCTTTGTGAATATAGCTAATTCACTTCAGAAGGAAAATGTACTTTCTTGTTGGCCTTCATAGTGCAAATAATTGTACATATTGATCGAAGGAGCTTGTCCAGAGACCCCTGGAGCAACCCAAGGGGCTATATTTGGGCAGTGATCTCCTCCTTCCTGAAGTTCTGATCATAACCATCTCCTGTTGTAACTAGTAACTGCTGTTTATTGTGTGCCTACATGCAAAAGACTGAGTAATTCTCATTTAATTTCTGCAATAACCTAGGCAGCAAGTATATTAATGATAAAACCAAGGCTTGTGCAAATCTCTCATGTCACTTTGGAATCTAGTTTCACAATACTTTGAAAAGTAATTCTCTGTCCTAAAAGCAAGGCTGATGGGCCCTCAGAATAAAGTCTCTGACGGTTTTCCTTCCCCAGTACTATCTAAGGCAGAGAGAAGAAGGTCAGTAGTTTCCCCTCTAACCTGATAATCAATAGTTTACAGTTTCTTAAAATCCTTTTCCTCTGTGGAATTGAACCCCTCTAACTTACTGTCTAATTCTGATATGTAAACATTCTCTACTAGGGACTAAGACAGCTTGATGCTGGTTTAGTAAAGCAGCCCATTGGTTAGGAACAGAATCAGTGAGGAAGCTACTTGTTATTAGGCTGGCCATTTGCTGGAATGTAGCCCTGGTCCATTTGGTACCTGGCCAGAATACAGTCCTAATGGTTTAAAAGAACAGAAACGTGGCTTCATTAGATTTGATTTTTATTCGTATGGTAATCTAGTCCCATTGTGTCCACAGAGGCAAGGAGATTGTTGACTTTTTGCAGATTCACGGGCTGATGTTGAATCTAAGGCAGTTTAAAGCCTGCACCACCGGTACCCTTTCTCCTCTCTCCAAGGTTCTCGGTGCAGGCCCTTTATTAATAACCTGAGTACTGTCATCTCTAGAAGCTTCCATGAGCTGGACCAAGATGCTGCTGACATTAAGACTGATGACTGTATTTGTTTCCTGTGGCTGCTATAAGGAATTACCATAAATTTCCTGGCCTAAAACAACAGTGATATATTCTTTTATAGTTCTGGAAGTCAAACATCTAAAAGCAGGTTCAAGGTGTTGACAGGGCTGGTGTCCTCTGGAGGCTCTGAGGAGAGACTATTTCCTTGACTTTCTCAGCTGTTAGTGGCCCACAGTATACTTTAATTTTCCTCCATCTTCCTCCACTCTGGTCTCTGTCTCTGTCACCATGTTGCCTCTTCAACAGTCTATTCTCCTTCTTTTCCCCTCTGATGAGGACACTTGTGATTCTATAAGACACACCCAGATAATCTAGGATAAGCTCCTCCCTCAGAGTTCCTTCTGCAATGTAAGGTAATATTCCACAGATTCCAGAGATTAGGACATGGACATTTGGGGAACCATAATGATTCCATGGCTTTTGCCTTCCTTATTCTTGGAAAAAGTAAGGTAATTATTTTATTGCCTGTACTTGACTATAATATACTTCTGTTTAGGCTATATCATAAATACACAAATACGCAAGTTTATTTGTACTCTAGGAGTGGTGAGCTAACACTTGAAAGACCATATTTAGTAGACCAAGCTTCCTAGTCATGTGCTTTAACTACTGCTACCTGGATTTGCTTCAGAAGGATAATTCAAAAAATTTACCTTTGGTGAAATAAGTGTTCAAGACACATGATAAACAGAAATAGTGTACAGGTACTTTGCCCCCTGCATGAATGGGGCATCAAAGTCAGGTGAGCACACTGGCCAAATACTTTGGGTATAGCACCCTAATTCTAGCACTCCACTCAGAACAAGTGCTTCCTACTCTCATCCCATAATGAAGAATCCCTTCCCCTGATGATCTTACTGTCATGAGAACACTATTGCATTTGCCTCAAAGTGTTCATTTAATGCAAAGTGACTGCCAAAGTACTTTAAAAAACACAGAATTGGAACTTTGACCAATCCTCCAGTATAAGTTTTTGTGCCAGCTTGTTAATAAATAGCTGAACACAGAGTAGAATTCTGTCTGAAACTTGTTTTAAAGGAACATACCACCTGATAGCCAGGCTGTCTAGGAGGAAGCAGGTAGTTCCCATTTGCCCACTAACTTCTGATCTTCAAAAGCCATTCTTTTGATAGTCATAAAAAAAAAAATCTAACAAATTATAAATCCCAAAAGTGACAGTTCATCTCATAATAACTTATGGCCAAATGTTCTTGATTTAGAGAATTTTTTCCTCTGGTCATTTTTCTTGACCCTTAATCTCTGCCTCCATCTTTCTATTTACAACCACTAACAGATGAGGAAGGGACTTGCAAGTAGCAAGTGAATATTCACAAATAATCTCAGCAACAAGCACCCCACTTCCTTGTTTGACTGATTCACAGATAGTGCCCACTGGTACAATTTTCTATTCAATTAACAGAATTTAGTCCTGTTTTCTGATACTAAAATTGTTCTTAGTTTAAATCCTAGAATTAAATACATTGATAGGTCACAGTGCAAAGAGCACTCTGGCTTTGAGGGGCTTTCCCAGCTGGACTCAGTTGCATACATTAACTGCTGCTGCCCCCCCATCTATACAGCTGTCTGTAATACCCGCCAAATGTCATGACTGTCTCACATGCCATTTGAATATGCTTATACTACAAGTGAAAAAATACAGAGACTGGGTTACAGAGCTGGTTTTGAGGTAGTTGACTCTTTTTTTAGACAAAGCTGACTGGAATGCTCCCCTCTGCCACACATCTTCCTGATGCTGTCTCCTAAGAGTCCCTGGGGGTCTGTGGTTAGCTGGCAGTGTATCTCTGTGCCCTCAAGGGGGATGTCTACTGAGATCTGTTACTTCTATTTTGATGTTATTTTGTCCACATCTCTAAGACTTTGGTAGTAGATCTCTAGGGCTCATCTCTACTTCTCTAGTCTCCAGTCTCACCCTTGTCTCTAAGCACCAGGCCTAACTTCACATTTCTTTCTAGAACTTTCCAGTTGCTAGGCATTTCAGAATCAAATCCATCAAATACAGAACTCCCACTCAGCCACATTTGCTTTTCTGTCTTGGCTTGCCTTCCTCCAATCGCCCCTCAGTCCCCCAGGCTCAGAGCCTTTTTGTGTTCCAGCCTTTGTGCTCCTGAACACACTCACCCAATCTGTGGGCAAGTCCCAGCTCTCCAAACACATCCAAGAGGGCTTCCCGAGTCTGCCCTCGTCCAGGCAGGAGTACAACCTCCCATATCACTGGCAGCTCTCTTGCAGCACATGTCTCCCATCAGCTTGGGACGTGCACATCCTGTCTGCCCCACTTGTGATATACTCCAGACATAGAAGTGACTTTTCTTCCTCCCTTCTGATGCCTCTAGTCCAGGGCCCTGCATATCATGCTGAGAAGAGAGAGTGGATATGGAAATTGGCCATCCTTTGGATGGAAAGTTGCCTAGAGACTTTGTATCCTGAACTCTCGTCTTGTTTAGCCTTGTGCCTCTCAGGTTGATTGATGGCAAATTTCATGATAAACTTTTGGGGTTCTATGTGGAAAAGAGATAAGAAAATAGAGATACATGGAAAAGTGCCATCAAGAATTCATTATGTGGGTCAACCAAAAAATGTGTTTATAATCAGGTTCTCTGGCTGTGGACTTGGTAGCTGAGTCTAGGGTCACTTTATTCATAGTTCCAGTGGCACTAGCCTCTGAGACAGTGGACTAAAGTAGGCAAAGGGGTTATTGCACGTTAGAAAAGCATCCAACACACTTCAGTAGCTTTCTGGTGATTGCTCAGGACACTTCAGCAGAGCTGCCAGCACCTAAGGACAGCAGGAACTGCCAACCTGTGTGGCCACCGCCCCCACAACCACAGCAGCAGGAAATGGGGCCTCAGAGCATGGCACTCATTTGCCAAATGAAGGGATTCCGGGAAAGGTTACAAGATTTCCCCATTACTCTTCTCTTTTCCACCTATCAGTTCATTCACTGATAAGAACAGACCCAAAAGCAATAAAAAGGGCAAAGCATCTTTCCTGCTGATTTAATATCAGGATAGGCTAAATAATCAGTCTAGATATTCAGGTCTTAATCTCTGGGAATTCTGAAAGTTATCTCCTATGGGAAAAGAATCTTTGCAGGTGTGATTAAATTAAGGATCTAGACATGGGGAGATATCTTGGGCTATTCCCATGTAATCAGAAGTATTATAAGAGGGAAGCAGAAGGAGATTTAATAGAAGAGAAGAAGGCCATATCCATATCAAGGCCATGTCACAGCTACAAAATGAGGCAGAGTCAGAGAATCAAAGAGGAAAGATGAAAACCATTGACTTTGAACATAGAAGAAGGGGCCATGATCCAAAGAATACAAGGACTGTGGCTCTTGAAGCTGGAAACAACTAGGAAATGGATTTTTCCTAAGAGTCTCTGAACTTCTTGCCAACTATTGATGTTAGCTCTATAAGATTCATGTCTGGCCTCCAGAACTGGAGGAGAATAAATTTGAATCGTATTAAGCCAAAAATTTGTAGTAATTTGTTACAGCAACCACAGGAAACTAACACACATACTAATGTTATCATTCCTTCCCACCTTTGGCAGATTAGACCGTAACACAGAACATTTTGCATTAAATTATCGAAAAATACAGGTATCCCAAAAGTCTTCCCTAAAGTTTCCATTACAAAGTATTTACAAAATATTCTCCATGTGTTGGCCATCTCTTTGTAAGGTTTTATAATGTATAGCTTTAAATAAAGGTACATTTAGCTACAATTTCCGATTTTCCTTATGTATGGTGACTTAAAGGGAGACTTTTGGGATACCCCATAATTAGACTAGGAGATTACTCTATACCACGTGTCAGGAAGTCAAAATTGTGACATTAAAATGAGGAGTTCATGAATACCTTTGGGAATTTTTAAACAAGTAGCTCTGGGCAAGGATAGTTCTGGGGAGTAGTACTCTTTTGTGATTTTTATCCCTTCCAGAGAGAACTCAATTCTGAAAAATATTTCACACCAAGGGAAAGGTTACTCAATGTATGAATTTGTCTTTGCAGTATAGTTGGAGTCTGCTGGAAGAAGGCTATGAGTCACAAAAGGTGATGGTTCAGAATCAACATACGAGGTCTGACAATTAAGTTTATTCATCCTCAAAAAAGTGCTATATACTCATTGTTGAATATCACTATGGTCACCTTTGAAGTATTCCCCTTGGGAAGCTATGCACTGATGCTAGAGCCTAGTCCACCCTCCAAAATGATCTTGGAATTCTTTTTCTGGAATGGCCATCAGAACTGTGTTCATATTATCCTTGATGTCCTGAATGTCTTTTTTCAATATTTCCTTTATGTTAGAGTAAAGAAAAAAGTCACTGGAGTCTATATCAGGTGAGGAGGGAGGGTAACCTAATATACTTACTTGCTTACTGGCTAAAAACTCCTCACAGACAGTGTTGTGTGAGCTGGTGCATTGCCATGATGCAAGAACCATGAGATGCTGGTGAAAAGTTCAGATTGTTTTCATCTAACTTTTTCATTCAGCCTTTTTCAGCACTTCCAAATAGTAAATTTAGTTCACTGTTTGTCCATTTGGCACAAAGTCATAGTAAACAATCCCTCAGATATCAAAAAAGGTTAGAAACATTTTGACTCCTCATTTGGACTGATGAAACTGTTTTGGTTGTGGAGAAATGGCTGACTTTCTTAGGCACTTTGATGCTTTGTTTCAGGGTTGTTTTAGTACATCCATGTTTCACCATCAGTGATAAAAATATCCTCTTGCCTCTTTAAAGGGTCTTGGCAAACTTTGACTCTTTCTGCTTTTGTTCATTGGTAAATTCCTTTGAGAATTTTTTTTTTTGAGACAGTCTCTCACTTTGTCACCTTCAGTAGAGTATTGTTGTGTCATAGCTCACAGCAACCTCAAACTCTTGGGCTAAAGCAATTCTCTTGCTTCAGCCTCCCAAGTAGCTAAGACTACAGGCACTCGCCACAATGCCCAGCTATTTTTTTTTTTTTTTGAGAAAGGGGTCTCACTCTTGCTCAGGGTGGTCTTGAACTCATGAGCTCAGACAATGTATTCGCCTTGGCCTCCCAAGTGCTGGGATTACAGGTCTAAGCCACTGTGCTCAGCCACATTTCAGACCATTTTTACATAGACCTTTATCAGGCCAAGATTTTCAGTTAAGATTTTCCTGTTTTTCTGTTAATATTTACTTGGGCTGCTATGTTTCTCACAGGCAGGCAATGATTTTGGCATACAATTTGATGAATTTTTGCAATATTTTCATCAGTTCTGCTTGTTAGTGGCTGCCCAGACCTTTCTTTATCAGTGATACTTTCTCTCCTCTCAGAAAACATTTAATCCATTTGTATATTGCTATTTTCTTCATGGCATTATCCCTATAAACTTGGACTAACACATCCCTGATTTCACTTTCACTCTTACCAAGTTTAACAAGAAATTTAATGTTGGTCCATGGCTCTAATTCAAGTTCCAACATTCTCGTGACAGCACACAAAAACATACAGCAAACAACAACAAAAATGAACGCCACCCAGAAAGACACCACGCCATGCTGACACGAACACAGCTAGGAGACACTGATATACCAAGGTTATGAAACCTTACCAAGCAATTTGTACAGTGCTGCCAACATAAGGAAACAGTGACAAGTAAACAAACTTAATTGTCAGCCCTCATAATTATTTCTGCTAATCTCACCCTGGTCCAGATCCCCAGCACCCGTGGGTTCACTGTCACAAAAGCGTCTTAATCCATGTCTTTTTTTGGCTCACTTCCATCTATGGCAGAGGTCCACAAAGGCAGGAGGCCCTCAGAATCTGTGGGGAAGAAGATAATTCCATCTACACAGCCCACTTCCCACCCCTGCAGCACCATCTAAAATGAGAGCGGTAGCTGAGAGTGTGTAGCAGGAGGCCAGTGGAGGCAGAAGAATGAGGAGGGGCCTTGCCTGAGCTCTAACAGACTCAGACACTCAGCTGACTGGGCCATTCTGTCCTTAAAAGCCTCCCCAGGGTATGAACCCTAGAGAATGAAAGCACATATACACATGAAAACTTGCACATGGATGTTCACAGCAGCATTACTTATAATAGCCAAAAAGTAAAAGCAACCCAAATGTCCATCCATGGATAAGTGGATAAACAAAATGAGGTATATCCATACAAAATGGGCATAGCCATACAATGTAATAATATTTGGTAATAAAAAGAAATGAAGTTCAGGTACCACATGATGACCCTTGAAAACACTGTGCTAAGTGCAAGAAGCAAGTCACAAAAGACCACATGCTATATGATTCCACACATATGAAATCTCTAGATAGTGGCTGCCAGAGGCTGAGAATTTGGTGGGAAGGGAGTGGGACATGACCGCCACACTTAGAGAACCACTGATCAGTAGGACCCAGCTAACGCTCTTCAGCTTGTCCACAAAGCCCTTTCATAACCTGGTTCTGGGTCTGTCTCTAGAGGTTTCCATCTCACCTTACCCCTGATTTATATAAATTTATTTCTAGTCTAGTTCTCGCATACTGTATTAGATATCTATTTACCCCTACCACCTAGCCCAGTGCCTGGCACACAGCAGCCATTCAATTCGTGGTTGTTTGTTGTTTGTTTGTTTCTTTCTTTCTTTAAAAAAATCAAGGTCTCAATGTGTTGCCCAGGCTGGCCTTGAACTCCTGGGCTCAAGTGATCCTCCTGCTTCAGACTCCTGAGTAGCTGAGACTACAGGCACTTGGCTAATTAATGTTTTGAGGCAGTGATTGGGCCCAAGCATCCTCAATGCCCCATGTCACACAAACAAGCACGCACTTATCCTCCTAAAGCTGGTACTAGCCTCCTTGTCTAAATCCCCTGACATAGGGACCATAGAGAAAAAGGAATGGACAAAAACAAATATTTTTTAAGAGCCATAAACACAGAAATTCCAAATAAGCCAAAATATAGAAGCCATGAGTGCTAGAACATGTAGCCACAGGAAAGATACTAATTAGAGTTAACCAGCCTCTGTGTTCAAGAGGAAATGTATTTTGAGAACCTGATATATACTTTAGATGAACAGAAAAGGACAGCAGGCAGCTGTACACATAAGCAGAAGGCAGCAGCTCCAGCTGTCAGGATGAATGTGTCTTGCCTGGCATACTTTCAGGTGTGAAGGCTGAGACGAAATGATGTTTACTTGATATCACCATGGTAGGATTCTGGGGAAAGGGAAACGTGTTTGAACCATATGTTACATGTTTAATTATATCAAAAAGAATATTTAATTGTATGAAGGATACACATGTTTAATTCTATAAAAAAAGAATGACATTCAGCCAGATCGTCCCTTAGGTCCAAGTGATTTCCTTTCAGCAGGTTCCATGAGCCTTGTTACGTGTAACTTGCATTGTGCACCAAGCCGTAGTCCCTAGGGGTACTTTATCCCATGACCACCTTCGGCACACCAGTGACCTCCAACCCACTGGATGCCGAGTGCTTTCTATGCCAACACCACTTCCGGTCAGGTCCTAGCCATCCTGTCAATTGCTGCCCCTCCAAAAATGGAAACATTTTGTTTTTAAATCCTTGTATTTCAGAAGCAAATTAGAGGACACAATGCCTTTGAATTGTTCTCATAGTTTTATTATCCGTCAAAAAGGAATATAGCTGCTGAAAGACAGTAGCATTCTATAAGCCGGCTATTCTCTGCCAGGAATTAATAGCACAAAAAGGACTAGCAACTAATTGCCCTCTCAGAAAATATCTTTCACCAGAGGATTCCCAAGATGAGCCCTTTCATGTTTCTCTGTTTTGGATGTGCTAGGAAGACTTAAGACATAGTATTTATACAGTCTAATGAATTCTTTAAATAAAAAGTACAGCAGAGACCTTTTTCCCTTTTTTTAATGGAAACAAGTCTTTCTTAAGTAACTTTTAATATCATAAAAATAAAACTCTGATAATTCTCTTTACAGCAAATATATAATATCAGTGCTTTGGCCATCTTAAGTTAAAGGCCCTTTATTATAAAATATGTGGTTTTCAACTTTATTCAAATTGAATTTATTATCCCTGTGATGTCCCTACATATACCTAATAAAAGAGTGTAGTAAAATTGGCAAATACTAAACTATATTGATAACTAATCATTCTTAGTTTGTGATGTTTAGAAACAGAACTTGTACCTACTATATGTCGATTCCTCTATATGTTGCAGAGTTAACACTTCCTCTAGGCAGCCCCCAACTTCATTTGTTTGTATACCCTGTTTTCCTTGCTCACTGCATCCGACTCAACACAAGAACTATTCCTGACAGCTCAGCCCAGGTTCAGAAGGGCAAAGCTTACCCACATATGGAAACTTTTCTCTTGATTGTCCCCATAAAACTCTTCTAGATTTTCTTCATAAGCTACTTAATGACAACCAAATTGTTGGCTTTGCTGTACCACAGGAGGCACATATGTGGATAGCATATCTGAGGCCAAGAAGCAGATTGAAACAATGCAAAAGGGTCCAGAGTCCCAGTCTCCTATAAAAACATGCCTTTAAGGAAAATTCAGTTATTAACAAAGTTAACTCGGGTTTTTATTGCACTGTGCTTGCTTCATGGATAAAGAAAACACTTGAGTAAAAGTTTAATAGTAAAAGAGAAAAATATATAAGTATAATGAAATTGTGTTCACAAATTTTTATAAGCCTGAACTCAGGGCTCAAAATGAAGTAGAAAACCACATCAAAAGATTGGCAGCAGCAGAAATATTTGCAGGTAGACAGATTTCACTTCCACATCAGGGGGAAAGTCTACCAAGTACAGCTATAGAATAAGCCTTTCAAAGCACGATAAAATGGAAATATTATTACAAGTATAAGAAAATACAGGAAGCTCTCTGAAGCAGTATATAAGGTAGGGAAAAGTATAAATAAATTAGGTTCCATCTGTGTAATGGACTACAGTACTATTTAGCTGTAAAAAAAATATAGTATTTGACATCTGGGGCTAGGTGATTAAAAAATAAAAATAAAAACATACATAAATTTAAAAATACAATTTCAATACACATATTAACTATTAAAGCTTTCTTTGAATATAAAAAATACAGTAAATTATACTTTGGGGTATCTTTTGGCCAATAACATTTTCAGTTGTGGGAAGTAAACTACATATCAATTTGGAGGCCACCAAGGCAATATTAACAGGAGAAAAGAGATAGCTGGGGGCAGTGCCTGCGGCTCAAAGGGGTAGGGTGCTAGCCCCATATGCCGGAGGTGGCAGGTTCAAACTCAGCCCTGGCCAAAAACTGCAAAAGAAGAAAAAAAAAAAAGAGATAGCTGGGGAAATTATGTATAGAATGACATTGAAGGGTATTGTGCTCTATATGAATATATGTGTATATACACATCTACTCAAAAACATGGACGCCATACACCAAACTTCCAACAGTGATAACCTCTGCAGGGAAGGACTGAAGGGGAAAGGGGCACTTTCACAACTTTACATGATGGTAAAGTATTTGAGTTTAATAGAGGTATGCGTCGCTTTCATTTTAAAAAGTAACAAAACTTACTAAGTTTATTACAAGGTCATTGGAAAACATACAATAAAAGAAGAATGCTTCCATTCGAAGGAATGCCAAAGCAGGGACTGTATGGCCAAATGCCCTATAGACTGTTGATTTTTATGTTGGCAGAGAGGGTGCCTAGAAGATGCCTTATGTAATTTGAAAGATCAGTTGCAGGCCTGGCAAAGTCTTTCCTCTTTGGTGTTATGAATTTGAATTTTTCTTAATTACAATATCATTCCCATCAGCATACAACATACTATAATATCTCCCATATTTTAAAAAATATCTTCTTTAATCACACTTAGCACTCACTTCTATTACTTCATTTCTATGCCTTCCTTCATCATCTTTGTTTGTTTGTTTATTCATTTGTTTTCCAAGACATAGTCTCACTTGTGGCCCTGGGTGGAGTACCGTGGCATCATAGCTCACAGTTTCTTGGGCTTAAGCAATCCTCTTGCCTCAGCCTCCCAAGTAACTGGGACTCCAAGTGCCCTCTATGATGCCTGGCTAGTTTTTCTATTTTCAGTAGAGATGGGGTCTCAGTCTTACTCAGGCTGATATTGAATGCATGAGCTCAAGCAATCCACTTGCATGGCCTCCCCAAGTGCTAGGATTACAGACATGAGCTACTGTGTTATTTTCTTTTTTAATTTTTATTTCATAATAATTAGAGAAAATTGCAATAATACAAATATTTTCCATATTCCCTTCACCTAGATTCATCAATTAAGATTTTTTACACTTGTTTTATTCTTTTTCTGTGCATGTGTGTGCTTGCACATGTGTGTACACAGCTCTTTTCAAGATCATCAATGACTTCCATGTTACCAAATCTAACAGTCAAGTTTTGGTTCTCATCCAATTAGCAGCACTGAAATCATCCCTCCTTGAAACTTTCTTCACACAGCTCCAGGACACTACTTAGTCTTAGTTTTCTTTCTACTGGCTACTCCTTCTTAGCATCTTTAGGTCCTCATACAAACCTCCAAACGCTGGAGGGCCCAGAGCCTAGTCACTGGATTTCTTCTCTTCTATAGCTACACTCACACTCCACATGACTCATCCAGTCTCAAGACTTTAAATCACCAGCTGTCAACTGTCACATAAAATATGCATCTCGTATCCTGATCTCTCTCCTGATTTCTGTCCCCAAATAGCTACTTAATAGTTCCAGCAGAAAGTTTAGCTTTAGATGCCCACATCTCAATTTCTGATTTCTCCTATACCTCCATTCTTCCTCTAATGTCTTCCATCTCAGAAAATGGCAGCTCCGTCCTTCTAGTCATTCATACCAAAAATCTTAGTTAGCTCTGACTTCTTTATTTATATTATATCCCATAGTCAATCCAGAATCCAACTACCCTCTACCACTTGCACCATTACTACCCTGGGCTAAGCCACCAACACTTGCCACCTGCACTTTGGTAACAACTTCATTTTTCACCTTTTTATTTGTCTCTGCTCCCTCACAGTCTTTTTTTTTCTAGATGCTGCCACAACATCCTCTTACAGCATGATTTATATCATGTAACACCACTGTCAAACACAGCTCACTGCTTTCTGGTCATATTATCACTGTTGTTCCTCAGATATGCCAGGCATGGATTCTTATCCCAAATGTCTAATTAATAACCTCCCCCATTTTCTCTACCCACTGCCTGAGCTTCTACCCCACATTAAACATGCAGCATTGATTGTTAAAGGAATACAGGGTGAAGGAGGACAAAGAACATTGCTAATAAGAGAGTGGTTTTGACATAATAAGCAAAAGCAGGAAGTAAAGGGATTTTCCCAATGGGTGAGGTGTTAAACGAAAGCTTTTGTTCCTCAAATCAGACTTCAAAATCTACCATCAGTACAGCTGGTAACTCGGGTAAGCTGTACTGACATTATCAGGCCTAGTTTCAGTACATAGTTTTATCAACAAAGTACCAAGGTTAAACATCAGGATATTTAGTGTCCCCTCATCAAGGCTGGTTGCTGCCATGATCTTACACAATGAGAAGTGGTAAATTGTACATACATGTAGTCTAGGGCTCTGAAGGAATGGACTTAATGTAGTGCGTGGTATATGGATTTGACCTTAACTAGTTCCCCATCCTACTTTATAAGTTACTCTTTACCCAACACTTTTATCATGAACACAGTCTGTTACTCAATTAGCATATGAAAGAAGGCATATAGTAGATGTCTCATATTTAAAGAAAATTTTTGTACAGTGTTTAGAGAATCAGGCTGTGTAGACTTGAAATTTTCACTATGAGATGAAAATGCTGGAACCAGCTCTGTCAAGTGTTAAATAAAAATACCAAGTCAAAATACTAAACAAGGTCATCTTATCCTACATAAGGTAAAGAGCTAATAGATCCAATCCTTCTCCACTATATGTTTTGTTTGTTTGTTTGTTTGTTTATCTAATGGATATAAGGGAAACCTAGATGGAGCCTCTATAGACTCTAATCTTCATACACAGTGGGTTTAGGTGTCAGAGTCACTTCTATGCCCAGGACTTAGCACAATCTCCAGCACATAGTAGATGCTCATTAAAATTTGTTGAATAGATGTTCTGGAAGATAGGCAAGATTATAAACACTAAAGAAAGCTATAAATACTAAGGAAATCTACAGAGAAAATGCAATCTTTTCTTGTTGGCTAGCTACTATGTGCCTGATATACGTTGGGTGCTCAGAACACAATAATAAATAAGACGCCTGTTGTGTCATAGTCCAGTGGTTAGATAAGAAAACAAACAGTGCTGTGAAAAGTGCTATGATATGAACTATCCAGCATTCCATGGAAACAACAAAGAGAAGGCAGGATTAAGGAGACAGGAAAGGCTTCTGAAGGATGCACCATCTAATATGAACCCTGATACATGAGGAAGAATCGACCTGTTGAAGTGGGGGATGAAGGAGATCTCTCCAAGAAGAGGTAACAGCATATGCGTAAGTTAAGTACCTAGGCCAGGAAACACAGCTTTCACAGGGAACCAAAAGCCTTTCAGTTTGACCAGATCTTTAAGAGCTGAGGAGTTGATAAGACTTGAGGATGGGTGTCCAGATCATATGATTATACTCATGCTTAGAGCTGACACTCCCAGGATACATGTAAAAAACTCCTGTTGTTCTTGATAAGTAAATACATATGAGTTTTTAAAACTACAAAATGGATTTTAGATAACATATTTATAGTCACACTTTACTATAGATGAAGTTTTAGTTTATTAAGAAGTAGCACATTCTGGAATGTTTGGCCAGTCATAGCCAGACACCTCTTTACTGGACTTTGGTGGGAAATCAGGTAAAGATGAATGGAATATCTGTTAAACCTATGTCCTAAGTCTGGTAGTTTCACCAGTAATGGCTCAACAGGGAATATTCATAGACTAAGGAAAGAATAGAAGGGATGGATTAATCATTGTTCTTGTCGAAAGCACAATAAAAACATGTATCTAGGGATAGGACTTTTTGTCTTGTGCCACAGTCCAGGTATAAAATATAGCTTGATGTGGGTTCAGTAGCCTAAAATTCAGTGGGTAGATTTGCAATCAGATTTATACATCTGGCATCAACTTTGTCATAATAAAATGTTTCTTATTACACATTTCAGCTTTCAGACACAGACCACTAGATATAAATCTTTTCCTTAGTAGTTAAATTTATGTGAACTAGATTTTCAAATGCCTGGATTCCTACAATAGCCTTCTTGGCACAATCCTGGCCCTGGTACAGTCTATTCTCAGCCCAGGAGCCACATTCTTTCAAAGAGCAATTCAGACTATATCAAAACTCAGCAAACAGTTCCTGACTTCACTCCAAGGGAAAGCCAAGAATCTTACAAAGCCTATATGACTCCCCCAGACTCACTGCTGTCACCTCCCTGACTTCATCTCCAGCTATGCTGATCAATTTGGTCTTTTTTGAACACACCATGCCCCCTGCTGCCACAAAAGGGCCTATTTGTTAGCTTTTCTTTCTTCTCAAGATGCTTTCCCCTGAAATCCACCAGGCTCCCCAACCCCTCCTCCTCAGATCTCTGCTCAGATGTTATCTCTCATAAATCCATCTACTTAAATCTTCATCATACCCCTCCATCCTCCTTACCCTGCTCGCTCGCTCTCTCTTTTTTTGCCATAGCAGATTTCATCTTTAAAAATGCTGTATATCTTCTTTATTTATTATATTTATTACCATAGAATATAATTTTCATAAAATCAAAAATCCTTGTCTCTTTTGTTTATGATACATCTCAAACACATAGAACAGAGCCTAGCATGTGTACGTATAATCAGTAAATATTTATTGAATAAATTGCTGAAATAAAATTTTGTACTACTAGCAAGAACTGACTAGTAGATCAGTATCCCTCATATTAAGCAGAAGATTTGATTAAAAAACTTATATATAAACTTATTTTCTTTAAACACAAACAAAAGTTGATTCTATTTTGAAGAGTATATTAGTATTATGCATCTCACAACCTGGCAAAGAGAGTCTATAAATTATTATTTAAGTATGTACGTAGCAGAAAAACATAGCAAATATGATCATTTACTTTATAAAATCACCACAGAAAGGTAATTTAAGAAGGAAGGAAAGATTTAACTCTGTGGAAGATTTATTTCTAAAACTGGCATAATAATCACAATGGGAATTATTAACACATCAAATTTCATTTTTCAAAACCAACAGAAGCCAGTTGGAGAACTTTCAGAAGACTAGTATTCTAATGGATTAAAAATCTACTTTGAAATTTAAGAAGTACCATTTAAAGGCATAATTGTATATGCCAAAAAAGTCTTATAAGAGCTGTCTTTATGCCAACAAAGAAGAATTGTAATGAATATGTTAGTACTACTCTTTAAATGTCATTTCTACAAACATGAATTCACAGGAAAATGTGTCCATTTCCAAGCCTTAAACCTGCTGATAAAAATTACAAAGGTGTGAAAACCTAGCAACTGGATAGAACGATATGTCTCATTTTCTTCTTAATCATTAGTCTAAGAGAACCATGGAAAAATGTAACAGCATTGCTTAACAACTGGCTGATTTAGTGACAGGCAATAATGGATTAAGCCTCCTCGTCCTTAGCTATTTAATCTATTAATATGAGTCTTTAAAAGTAGGACCTAGAGGGTGGTGCCTGTGGCTCAGTGGGAAGGGCACTGGCCCCATATACCAAGGGTGGCAGGTTGGAACCCAGCCCCGGCCAAACTGCAACAACAACAACAACAAAAATAGCCGGGCGTTGTGGCAGGTGCCTGTAGTCCCAGCTACTCAGGAGGTTGAAGCAAGAGAATCACCTAAGCCCAGGAGCTGGAGGTTGCTGTGAACTGTGACACCATCTACTGAGGATGATAAAGTGAGACTCTGTCTCTTAAAAAAAAAGAAAGAAAGAAAGAAAAGGGCAGCACCTGTGGCTCAAAGGAGTAAGGCACCAGCCCTATATACTGGTGGTGGATTCAAACCCAGCCCTGGCCAAAAAAAAAAAAGAAAAGGAAAGGAAAAAAAGTAAGACCTAGATCATGTCAACTAAAGCTTCCTGAATATGTATCTTATCAGTGCACAACAGAACCACCAGACACAACACTCTCAGGTTTATTCATATCCAATAAGTACATTCATTTTATTTCATTATTTGATCACAAAGATATACATTCAGAAAAGCCAAATCCAGCTCTACTAAGTGTCTATCTTAGGCCAACTTAGTATACCAACCAGCAACAGTGAGGTACTTCCACTTAAACTCTAAGATTCAGAAGAGAATTAGTTACTTTACAAGTTTAGTGTTCTCTTTAATAATGGAATTCAATAACTGTTTGCTGAATTAAAACATGATGGAACAAATCATTTTACGGGTCAAACAGTATGGTTATGTGTGGAATTTTATCATTACTCATTATGTAGCCTCCATACATTCATTCAAGTATTCATACTTTGTTCATTCATTGAAAAATATTTACTCAGTGCCTACTCTATGACAGACACTTTGTCAGGTCCTAGGAATTAGAAATGGATGAAAGTGACAAAGGTCCCGCTCTCATAGGGCTGCTTTTTACTTGCAGAAGACAGATAATAAACAAAGAACAAGTATTTTCAGATAACGATGAAAACAATGTTGTTATGACAACATAACACAAGATAATATGGGAGAGCGGTAGGAATAGAATAAAGTGGTCAGAAATGGTCTCTCTTAGGAGAGAACATCTGAGCTAAGTCTTTTATGAAGAGAAGTGACCAGCCATCTCAAATGCCAAGGGAGAAGAAACTGCAGTGCAAAGGGCCCATAAAAGGACTGAACTTTGTTTTTGAGGAACAGGCTAAAAGCCAGTGGGATCCGGGGGAGGTAACTGACTAGAGACATCAGTCACCACATTATCTCAGAAAGAAAGATAATTCTAGGTGAAAAAAATATAAAATAAAACTCAGGTTTAATTCTGAGGGAAAACTGCTAACACCTACCTACCACAGATTCCATAGGAAGAAGTGGAGCAGAACAAGAAGGAGCAAGATTTCAGCAGAGAGCAACCCCTGAGAAATTTGGAGTCCTGAGAAAAGGGCAGGTGGGAGTTTTGTTTCTCCTTCCCTCACACCTCTGATAGTCTACAGACTCTCAAGCTGCTGGAAAGCTTCTCAAGCCTCATAGGCCCAAAAGTTGCCACTGCCAGTGACCTGGGACCTTCTTGAGAACAAAGCACTGGGCCTCCTGTTCCCTCAGGGTCACTTCCCACCACCACAGATCTGAGCCATACATGCCTTTCCACCCATGTGTGCCTTTGTCTTCCCCAGCAAGCTTCAGCCTTTGTCTCCTCACTGGTCCTCACACAAACATTTTCTAATACCCAGACTGTAGTAGCCACAGGTGGTTGGCATGCCCTCTGGGAACTGTATGATCCCAGAGCTTGGACATTCCAAGTGGGCTGCCTCCTGGGGAGAGGGACAAAGGGACCAGAATGCCAGCTCTCCTCCATTCATACGGTTCTCCAACCCCTCCCCTCCTGTACCCACTGCTGCTGAGTAACAGTTCCCATGTGAGTCGGCACAGATGTCCCAAGAGACAACTGAGCCAGGGCTGTAGGGAGCAGCTGCTTTCACTCTGTTTGTGTATCCACTACATTGAGGCTCCCACAGAGTGAGGCTCACATCTTTCCTCTTAAAGACCTGCAACAGACCAACAAGTGCTTAGACTGTGAGCTTTCTTCCCACCAGCTCTTCCTGGTGTTGTTTGCCCAGCTACTCCATCAAAGCAGGGCACATCCCAAAGCAGAGGGACATCAAACCTGCTTGAGCACTCTATGGGCAACTCAGGACCAGCACACTTCTCCCTGGCATGGTCAGGGATTGATCTTGGGGAAGCAGGAATAGGCCTACAGGCTTGGTCCTATACCTCAGGACTCAATCATGTTGCTTGAGGACATGGTGGGGAGATTTGTGAACTGATCTTAGGAGGTGGGAGAGCCCATGTGGGCAGAACTAAGAGGAGAGTGAAATGTGGGTTCAAGCTGAGGCACACTCATAGAGCACCCCTGCCCCCACAGGAAAGCCATACTTTCAGTCCAGAGCAGGACCATGCAGGGAACCTCTCAGCCTACAGTGCCATTGCTGGTAGGCTCAGCTAGTTTGTGGTGCTGCTTACAACCAGATGTTGACAGGGTACCTGTGGGGCAAAGGAAAGAGAAAAATAAAACCCACTCCCAACAGCTAGTCTATGAATCTCAGATGGCCCCTCTTCCACAAGCACACTTTCTGACTTGATGAGTCCACTCTAGCCCCTCCATGGCAGCTTTCTCCAGTGGCCTAGGAGATGACCTTTGGTCCCTGCTGACACAGCTCTTATATCCACCCATATTTGTGGAGTCTGAGGCAGGCTCTCCCAACCTAGCCCCACCTGGCCTCACTCTTCTACCCACCTTTGCTGTGGGTATTTCTTTCCTTTAAGTGCTACCTATTGGCAAGGAGGACAACTTGTACAGCCCATTATAGCTTTCGCTGACTCAATCATACAGGGCATGGCTGGCTCTTACCTATAATCACCATCTATTGTCTCAGAGATTAAAATGGGCATCCCAATATAATTCACACTGTTAAGACCACAGGACTGGAGAAAGAGAAAATATTTCAAAAACCTCCATCTTCCCTGGAGATGGAGGACAAAGGGAAGGGAATCTACAAGGGACAGGGAATCTACCCATACATATTGTATACCATGGCTATAGTGAGGTATCCACGAGGATTTTTATAATCAAGGTATCATCCAAAGCCTAGACCTCCATCGAAGTACCACAAGTAAAGTCAAAGGTCCTTTACCCAACATATAACACAGACACATCCTTAAACGTTAGTGGGGGGTGGGAGTCTCATATAAACAAAAGAATATCCGAAAATAAGAGTCAATAGCTATTCCATATGAGAAGATACCAGTGCAAAAACTCCTGACGTATAAAAAATCAGAGGGAAAATATACCACAAAGCACACCAGCTCTCTAGCAATGGGTCCCCACCAAAATTAAAATACTGAAATGACAGTTAAAGAATTCCAAATATGGATTGTAAGGAAGGTCAGCGAGATCCAAGAGAAAATGGAAAACCAACTCAAGGAAACCATAAAAACACTTCAGGAAATGAATGGACAATTTACTAAAGAGATAAAAGTGTTAAACAAAAACCAAACAGAACTTCTAAAAATGAAAAATTCATTTAAGAAATATAAAACTCAGTGGAAATGTTTAAAAATAAACTATACCAAGTCTCTGAAGAAAGAATTTCAGAGCTTGAAAATGACTCTTTTGAATTAACCCAATCAGTCAACAATAAAGAACAAGAATCAAGAGGAACAAGTGAACATCATGAGTGTGCCACAGCTTGAACCCACATTGCACTCTCCTCTCAGTTCTGCCCACATGGGCTCCCTCCTCCCCCAAGATTAGTTCATAAATCTCCCCTCCATGCCTTTGAGCAACGTGATTACATCCTGGTGGCACAGGTTTATTTAAAACAACCAAATACAAGAATCATAGGCATCCCTTAGGGTGAAGAAGCAAAAGCACAAGACCTAGAAAACCTATTTGAGGGAATAACCAAGGAAAATTGACATGATCTTGCCAGATATTTAGACATTCAGATACAAAAAGCTCAATGGAGATTCATTACAAAAAGGAATCATCAAGGCATATATAGTCATAAGATCAGAAAAAGTCACCACAAAGGAAGAACTTCTAGGAGCCATGAGGCAAAAAGGTCAAATAACTTACAAAGGAAAACCCACCAGACTAATAGAAGACTCTTCTCAAGAGAAATCTTACAAGCCAGAAAGGAATAGGGTCCCCTCTTTAGTCACCTTACAGAATAACTGCCAACCAAGAATTTTATATCCTGCTAAACTAAGTTTCAAAATGAAACCAAGCAAACTCTTTTCCAGACAAGGAAATTCTTTTTTTTTTTTTTTTTTTGAGACAGAGCCTCCACCTATCCCCCTGGGTAGAGTGCCATGGCATCACGCTCACAGCAACCTCCAACTCCTGGGCTCAAGCGAGTCTCCTGCCTCAGCCTCCCAAGTAGCTGGGACCACAGGCGCCCGCCACAACGCCTGGCTATTTTTTGGTTGCAGCTGTCATTGTTGTTTGGCAGGTCCGGGCTGGATTCGAACCCACCACCTTAGGTGTATGTGGCTGGCACCTTAGCCATTTGAGCCACAGGCGCCGAGCCCAGACAAGGAAATTCTAAGAAAATTTATTACTACTATACCTCCCCTGCAGGAAATGCTTGGAGTTTCCACCTTGGAGGAAACTCCAAGAAAATTTGTTACTACTACACCTCCCCTGTAGGTGTATTATACCTACAACATCAAAATAGATACCAAAAACTATAAAATCACCCAAAAGTTATAACTCACAGCTTTTATAAAAACAATAGCTCAAGGGAGAAATTAAACAAGACATAACAATCCTAAATATATACATCTCTAACACAGGAGTTCCCTGTTTCATAAAGTAAATTCTTAAATCTAAGCCAAGAAACATACAGTAGTGTCTTACTCGTCAGGGATGTCATCACTGACAGAACTAGACATATCATCTAAGCAGAAAATGAATAAAGAATCACTGGGCTTAATTAGGACTCTAGAACAAATGGACTCAACTAATGTTTTACAGAATATTCTACACAAAACTACTGAATACAATTTTTCTCATTGGAACATGGAACATTCTTCAAGGCAAATCATATTGCAGACCACAAAACATATCTCTGCAAATTCAAAAAAATCAAATTCATACTGTGTATCATCTCAAAAAATAGTGGCATAAAACTAGAAATCAATTCTAAGAGAAATACTAAAATCTAAACAAAGTCATGGAAATTAAACAAGTATCACCTCAATACCAAAATCAGGGAAGAACATAACAACAAAAAAGAAAACTACAGATCAATATCCCTTATGAACATAGATGCCCAAATCCTCAACAAAAAAACTAGCAAATCACATTTAACAGCACATCAAAAAGATAATCTACCATGATCAAGTGGGTTTCATCTCAGGGATGCAAGGTTGGTTTAACACAAGCAAGTGTGATTGACCACATAACCAGAAACAGAAACAAAGTCTACATGATCGTCTCAATAGCCTAGTTTGTTGAGTGTTTTTATTATGAAAGAATGCTGGAATTTACCAAATGCTTTTTTTCCATGTATCGAGATGATGCAGAAAAGAAAGAAAACAAACCATTACAAGGCTGTTGATAGTCCAGATGACTAACTCTCTGACTTTATCTTGCATCTCTTTATCTCACTCAATACAATCAAGGCACATTTGACTTCCTTTTGTCTTTTATTTTATTTATTTCAAAATATTAAGGGAATATGAGTGTTTTTGTTACATGGACATCTTGTATAACACATAAGTCAAGGCTTTGGGTGTGGCCACCACCAGAATAGTGTTCATTGTACTCAATAGGTAAGTTTTTATCCCACAAGCACCCTCTCAATGTCTCCCCTTCTTGGTTCCTTGTGTCCTTTATGTCATTTTGTGCTGGTTATGTACTCATCTATTAGCTCCAACACCATGTTCATATGGTGTTTGGTTTTCCATGCCTGAGATACTTCACTGAGGATAATGCTCTGTAGTTCCATCCAAGTTGCTGTAAATGACATTATTTCATTCCTTTTTATGGCCGAGTGGTACTCCATGGTATATATGTACCACATTTTCTTTATCTACTCATGAACTAAAGAGCATTTAGGTTGATTCCACATTTTTGCAGTTATGAAAAGTGCTATAATAAACATTCAAATGCAAGTGTCTTTCTCGCAAAATGATTTGATTTTATTTGAATAGATATCCAGCAGTGGGGTTGTGGAATTGAATAGGAGGTCTACATTTATTTCTTTGAGGAATCTCCATGCTGTTTTCCATAGGGGTTTGAAGTCCCACTAACAGTGTTCTTTCTCTTGCATCCACACCAGCATTTATTGTTTTGACTTTTTAAGAATGGCCATTCTAATAGGGGTAAGGTGGCAGCTGGTAATGGTATCTTAAAATTTTCATAAGTTAAATGTAACTATTTTAATTAAGAGTAAAATATTGAAACAAGAGAAAATAAATAATATGAAACTTTTAAACTAGTAACAGGAAAAATATAATAGTTAAAAATTAATAAATCTTTAAAAGGGAAAGAACAGAGAAAAAAACATAGAATAGGTAAAACAAACAGTGAAAATTAGGTGACAGAAATAAAAATAGTTAACTAATTGCATTAAATGTAAATTAACTAAATGTTTCCAGTAAAAAGCAAAAATTGGCAGACCAACTTTTTAGAATTCAAATATATATTGTCTAAAAGAAACATATAAAATAAAGTAATACAACATGTTGCAAATAAAAGCATGAAAATATAATACTAGTGACTCAGCACCTGTAGCTCAAACGGCTAAGGCACCAGCCACATACTCCAGAGCTGGTGGGTTCAAATCCAGCCTGGGTCTGCCAAATGACAATGATAACTACAACAAAAAAAGAGCCGGACATTGTGGTGGATTGTGGTGAGTGCCTGTAGTCCCAGCCACTTGGGAGGCTAAGGCAAGAGAATTGTTTAAGCCCAGGAGTTTGAGGTTGCTATGAGCTGTGACGCCATGGCACTCTACCCAGGGTGACAGCTTAAGGCTCTGTCTCAAAAAAATAAAATAGGCAGTGCCTGTGGCTCAAAGGAGTAAGGCACCCACTCCATATGCCAGAGGTGGTGGGTTCAAACCCAGCCCTGGCCAAAAACTGAAAAAAAAAAAAAAAGAAAAAGAAAAATAACACTAGTAAAATTTATTCAAAAGACAGTACCTATATTAATTTCAAGTAATAAAATACTTTAAGGCAGCAATTCTCAACCTGTGGGTTATGACCCCTTTGGGGTCAAATGACCCTTTCACAAGGTCACCTAAGACTATCCTGCATATCATATATTTACATTACAATTCATAACAGTAGCAAAATTACAGTTATGAAGTAACAAGGAAAATAATTTGATGGTTGGGGGTCACCCTAATATGAGGAACTGTACTAAAGGGTTGCAGCATTAGGAAGGCTGAGAACCACTGCTTTAAGGGCAAAAGCATTACTAAACATTTGTCCCATCCTCACAATGTGAAAAGCAATTGTGAAGAATCATTCCTGAAGAATTTTTTTTTTTTTTTTTTTTTTTTGCAGTTTTTGGCCAGGGCAGGGTTTGAACCCACCACCTCCATGGGGCCCGCGCCCTATTCCTTTGAGCCACAGGCGTCGCCCCTGAAGAATTTTTTATAAGATCAAATAAAGATTATTCTTGGACTATGACTTGTCAGTTTAAGCCACAAATACTTATAAAACTTCATTACCTTTTTTGTTAGAGATTCTCCTGAAAAGATAATTTACTTTATTTTCTTTTATCCCTTACATTTAAAACAAGAAATCATACCTATAACTAGATAAATAAAGATGCTAAAAGTAAAAAACAACAATTGTAAAGTTCTTTTTTTTTTTTTTTTGCAGTTTTTGGCTGGGGCTGGGTTTGAACCTGCCACCTCCAGCATGTGGGGCTAGCGCCCTACTCCTTTGAGCCACGGGCACCACCCTGAAGTTTTTAAGATGTTTGCAAGAGTAAAAAACACCAGTTTAGATTATGTACCACCTCTTATTTGTCACAGAGGTGTGGAGTACAAAGAAATATGCCCTTCAACCAGGCAAACTGGAGAGGACTTTGTAAACTCTTGAATGTGTGAGAAGTGTGGTGATTATTACAGACCACCCAGGACAGCTATACATGCCAGCCCAGATCCTGCTGTTCATCCTAGTAAATCTAGCATTGATTTCAGAAGATCACTATATCCACCCCCTTGAGTGCAACAGTACCGTTCCTGGGGAAAAGTAATTGCTTCTTATAGTTCTGTCTTGTAAAAAAATATATCAGACAGATTATCAGGGGAAAAAAGACTTCACTATATATCTTACATCTCAAATGTTTTGTTTTGTTTTGTTTTTGAGACGGAGCCTCAAGCTATCCCCCTGGGTAGAGTGCCATGGCATCACAGCTCACAGCAACCTCCAACTCCTGGGCTCAAGCAA
>NW_003852400.1:25291775-25293723 GCF_000181295.1 Otolemur garnettii
AGTAGCTGAGACCACAGGCGCCCGCCACAACGCCCAGCTATTTTTTGGTTGCAGCCATTATTGTTGTTTGGCAGGCCCAGGCTGGATTTGAACCCGCCACCTTAGGTGTATGTGGCTGGCGCCTTAGCTGCTTGAGCCACAGGCACTGAGCCACAACACTGGCTATATTTTTGTTGCAGTTTGGCTGGGGCCAGGTTTGAACCACCACCCTATGCAGCTGGTGCCCTACTCACTAAGCCACAGATGCTGCCCAATAAAATTTACTTTTCAAAGTAAAGATAAGAAAGATAAATTTCCTTTTATAAATTTTCAACAGTGAAATTCATGAGCTATGATGATGGTAGCCACACCTAAGAGTAACTTATTGATGTCCTTCACTCAACTTTTTTTCTGGGGAGTGTGGGAGTTTGATAGGCTGATCTCTCCACAGGCCCTACAATTCAGGATAAATCACACAGGCAGGCCACCCTTACAGCTCCTCCCAGATCACCAAAGAATCTCACCAAACCACCTAAGAGAGGAGCCTGGAGGCAGCCCAGTCAGGGGAGCATCAACATGACCATCCCTGCGAGGCTGATCAGCAGAATAGATAAATTAAGACCTTTGGACTCTTGATCAGCAGTTCAGATTAGGGGACTTAAGATATCTGCTCTGCAGGGTCAAAACCTCCTTTCCTCATCCCCTTTTCTAAATATACTTATCAGACTCTTCCAGACATTCCATTACCCTATGTTTCTCATTACCCTACCTTCCTGGGAGCCAAGGGTTCCCACTAATCCAATTTTTCCACTGAACTATTTAAAAATTGAAACCTATCATGTGCTTTTGACTTCTCTTTTGGAGTTAGAGGAATCATAGTGTAAATTTGAAAATTATAAGAGATAATTAACAGAAGTTAATTCAAGACAGTTTCTGGGTTGCATGGTGGCTCACGCCTATAATTCTAGCACTTTGAGAGGCCAAGGTGGGAGGATCGCTTGAGGTCAGGAGTTTGAGACCAGCCTGAGCAAAAGCAAGATCTCATCTCTACAAAATATATTAATAGGAAAATTAGCCAGGAATGGTGGCACATGCTTGTGGTCCCAGCTATTTGGGAAGCTGGAGCCGAAGGATCATTTGAGCCCAGGAGTTTGATGTTGCCGTGAGCTATGTTAGCACCAATGCACCCTAGCCTGGGCAACAAAGTGACTTATCTCAAAGTAAAAAGAAAAAAGAAAGGTGGTTTCTGGCTGGCCTTCTGGCATGACATGAGCACACACAATCTACAACATGCTGTTAACTATAATATTTGATACTTGTTTCTACCTAATTTCTGAGGTGTATTCAATTTGAACATAATGATCATACTATTACCAAGATTGGTCTTGTTTTCTGTTTTTTAAGTCATTTTTTGTTTGTAGTCAAGAAAGAGAAAAAAAACTTTAAATTCAAATACCAGAAAGTCATAGTATTGAAATAAGTGTGTATGTAGTAGCAGAATTGTGTGGCCTGGTTATGAGTACAGAAGAATAAGAAAATTCCTCATGTCAATACTTCTTAACCCCTCTGGTATTTGCAACTTAGCATACATTAAACCTATTCCTGACTTTTTTTATAAGTGAAATACTTTATACCCTCTAAGTTGGTTACATTTCAATGAATAAATCATTTCTATTTGGCCTTTAAAGGGGGCAATTTTCTGAGCACAATAGGTACATTCTAACCACAAATCTATTAAAATGGATTCTGGAAATATTTTCAAAGCAATCAGGTCACAGGTAGGAGCCAAACAGAAGGCAGTGGCACCATGTAAGATTTCACTATGGAAGCCTGGTGTTCTTTTGAGTGTTAGCTTTTCTGGTAAAGGGACACCATGGGTAGCAATAACATTTGATTGTGTTACAAAGCCCTTGGAATTTACAGAAACACAGTTATTTTGGTACAACTGAGGCAAACCAAAAAAAAAAAA
>NW_003852400.1:25293814-25319859 GCF_000181295.1 Otolemur garnettii
CCCCTTGGGTAGAGTGCCATGGCATCACAGCTTACAGCAACCTCCAACTCCTGGGCTCAAGCGAGTCTCCTGCCTCAGCCTCCCAAGTAGCTGGGACCGCAGGCGCCCGCCACAACACCCACCTATTCTTTGGTTGCAGCCATTATTGTTGTTTTGGTGGGCCCGGGCTGGATTTGAACCGGCCACCTTAGGTGTATGTGGCTGGCACCTTAGCCGTTTGAGCCACAGGCGCTGAGCCCAGACCCAAGACTCTTAACAAAGTTCGGCACTCTGCCCTAAATTCCTAAGTCAGATGGTTTTGATGGGAGAAGCCATTTTCTGGCTGTCCCCAGACTTGGCCCTGCAGGTTGGGCTGGCCCACTTACCATCACACCCCTGTAGGCCTCAAATGCTACTGGCAACCCAGTATTACCCCAGGACTCCCAGCTTCCCTTATTCCTCACATTAGCCTAATTGCTGGCCCCTCTTTCTCTCCTGAAATCAGGTTCTCCATGCCCATTTCAGCCCTCCTGCGATTCCTTGCTTATCTCTCCCCAGCCTCTGAACCATAACGTTCCTACCAGATCTCAGGTGTCCCTCATTCTCTGGCCCTGGCTTTACCATAAATATGAAGGAGCACTTCCTGTTTCTTTCCCAGTGCTTCCAAACCTCAAGCTTCTTCCAGTTCTTTGGCTGCACAATTCTAGACATCCATTAGTACTATTGATGCTGCTTGAAATAAGAACGAAGGTTATCAAGGCCCTAAGATTTTCTTTTTAGGTGAGGATAAAAGAAGTAATGCGGCTGAACCAGTAATTATAAACCCAGGTGTCTGTGCCCCACAGTATCAGGAGAATCAGGGGCATTATAGAGCTTGCTATGAACACCATCCATGTTTTCTGTTCTCTCCTGGAGGCAACAACATATTTCAGAGCAACAAATAATTTTTTAAATATTCCTCTTTCCTAGAAACAGGTTAAATGATGTGTGGCAATAATTGCCAGCCCTTCACCAAACCTCTGGTTCCTTTTATCCCCAGCCACACAGCTAGACTACCTTTCCCAGACTCCCTTGCAATTATGTATAGCCATGTGACTAGTTCGCACCAATAAAATATGAGTAGAGGTGACGTATGTCACCTGACCAGGACTTCTAAGAAGCAGGTGTGTGACCATTCCATACACTTTCTTTTTGCCCCTGAGCACAAGTGGCAAAGCAGGCTAGTCAACAGAGAAACCATAAATGGAAGGCTAAAACTCTGTGTAAAAGAAAATTGCCCACCAATCAGATTGGACCCAGATTGGACAGTTAGAGCAAAACCTCTATAGTGCTTAAATCGTTATACATTTTGGGGTCCATTTGGTACTAGAACCAGACCCACACTAACTAATGCAACCAGTATATCATGTTTAAGAGCATTAAATCACCAGAACGTCAGAATTCTAGGCCTTCTTCCCGGAAAATACAAGGGCGACTAGGGGAAAGGGAAGGGAAGTGGGAAGGAAAAATAATGTGAATAACGTCAGGCATTTACTGCAAATATAACCATCTAGTACATCGATTATACATAGTATTTTTAAAAGTTTGTGGTATATTTAATTTATTTTTATTTTTATTATTTATTTTGAGACAGAGTCTCAAGCTATCGCCCTGGGTAGAGTGCCATGGCATCAAAGCTCACAGCAATCTCAAACTCCTGGGCTCAAGAGATTCTCCTGCCTCCTCCTCCCAAGTAGCTGGGACTACAGGCACCCGCTACAATGCCCAGCTATTTTTTTTTGTTGTAGCCATCACTGTTGTTTGGTGGGCCCAAGCTGGATTCGAACCTGCCAGCTTAGGTGTATGTGGCTGATGCCTTAGCCACTTGAGCCACAGGCACCGAGCCAGGTATCAACCTTAAGAAATCATACTATTATTATCACCCTTACTCAGCTGTGGACGCTACTCAGGAAGTAGAGAAGCTACAATTCAAACCCACAGCCCAAACTCCAGTTGAGTATCCACTACTGTGTCTAAGGCACTTCATACAATTTTACCTTCACACTTTGTACAAAAAGACCTTATTATTCTGATTTTAAAGATGAGTAAGGCTCAGATTCAACCAAGATAAATGATTTTTCCAAGGTTAGACAACTAGAAAGAATCAGAGCTTGGATTCAGGCCAAGGTGGAGTGGCTCTAAGGCCCATTCTCACGTCCTCAGACCACTGAGGTCAGAAGCTATGCAGAGGGAAAGGTCATCCAGAATGAGTTTCCCTCTGTTTGTGGGCCCCACTTGGCTCAGAGGTTGAGCTCTTAGGTCTGTGGCCATGTGACCCTTGCAGTCATTACTATTTGTCAGCTGTGAGGACACTGGGGTTTCTGTCAGATGCCATTCGCCAGATTCCCCAGCATATCATTGTGGCTATTTTTTTTTAACATGGATAACAAACAGAGTAGGCCTGAAATATCTCATCCTTTACCACAGCCCAGTGATTTGCAACTGGTGTGCTGTGAGAGGAATTTTTAAAGATAATTAATTAAATTATTTTCAAAAGAAGTTCAAAGCACAGTAAACATTTTCTTTTTTTCATTTTTTTGGGGGGGGGAGGGATCAACATAATTTAAGCATGCTGTGGAAGTTTAACTGCAGGTTCAAGTGTGCTGTGAGATTTAAAAAAAAAAAAATGTTTGAAAAACACTGCCGTAGCCTAACTACATACAAAGCACCCCTAGCTAGGGGTGGATTAGTCATGTTCAGGCCCAAAGGAAGAACAAGGACATGAAAATTAATTATTTCAATGAATAAAGGGTTTTTGCAAGAAATATAGTACAGTCCAGTTTACAAATCTTCCTCAGAATGTCTTCAAGGTCAAGGCGAGCTATCAAGAATCTTGTTTCTATAAGGACCTCCTAATCCTCCAAGAAGAAGCACTAAGTGAACGTCAGGCACAACCTCTAAGTAACAATGAAGAATGAAGGAGAAGCCACCTCTGCATGTCCCTATGCTTATTTTTTAAGCTGAATGGGCCACCTTCCTACCCCCCTCCCAAGATATATAGGGCTAGACCCACAAAGGCTACTTGGCATATAAAGGAATCCCTCAAGACCCAGCCCCATCTTTCTCCCTCCTGACTTAATCTGTAGGATTTCTAACAGACCCAGGGTCTATACCTAGGGGAACTGTTTGTGCTACAGGCTCCCAGTGGGACAAGTTGGTGGCATCATATAATCTCCTAGGCTGTGATGTGAACCTGAAAGACTAAAACCATTTGGAGATCAAAGAGCCACCATCTCAAATTAATTAATTTATTTATTAATTAATTTATTTTCTTTTTGCAGTTTTTGGCCGGGGCCAGGTTTGAACCCACCACCTGCAGTATATGGGGCCAGCACCCTACTCCTTGAACCACAGGCACTGCCCCTATCTCAAATTTATTTATGTAATTAGGAGACATCTGTAATTAGAAGATAGTACCAAAGAGTCCCTCCTTATGCAGAGCCAGCAGAAGAACAGCAGGGGCTGCCATGGCACCCAGGGGAGAACCCATGGTGCTCTCAAGGCTACCCATGACCAGGGCTGCCACAGCAGCTGTCCAGGGTGGTCCTGGAATCCCAAGAAAGGCAGGAGAAGAGGTTCCCAGAAGATCACACTCTTCTATATGCAGAATCAGGAGACTAGGAAGGGGAACCCCCTCTATCCCCACATTTCCTCTAGTCGTACCTACTATCCCACAGATGGTATCCAGAGTGAGTCTTTTCTATATCGATCAGGCCACCCTTCTCTGACTTTCAATTGCTCATCCTCAGTAGGCAGTTTAATTTCCACACAGGATTTTTACATTTATTATCTGAACCTCCCACTATCTCCTACCACAATCTGCTATTTGAAAAAGAGTTTATTTTGAATGTTCCCACATTTGCAGAGTTGATCTCAATTATTCAAGGGTGAATAAATTTTGAAGCTTAAACATGATAAAAATATACATATAGAACAAAACAAAACCAACTAATGGGGTAGCAGTGAAACAGGAAGAAAGACAATGAACGAATTAAAAAAAGTCAACATATTAGTAGAAGAAGAAGGAATCTTTGGAATTATGTAGTAAACTTTACATGCCAAATTACCAGAGACACAGGAGACCTCAGAGCTGCTTAAGCAGAAACAAAGTGGACCGCAGATGGCTGTGAATTCCAATAACACAGACTCTGGACCCAGGGCAGTGGTTCACACCTTGGTTGCTCAGGAGACCCACCTGGGGAGCTTTCAAAACCAGGGTACTCAAGCTCCACCCCCAGAGATTCAGATTTCACTCCTCTACAAAAGGGCATCAGTATTATTCAAAAGCTTCCTTGGAGATTCTTGATTCCACTGTGATTGAGAAGCCCTACCAAGGGTGTCCAACCCTTTTCTTTTTTGCTGCCACACATCAGACAAAGAAGAGTTGTCTTGCATCACACATTAAATTCAAAAACACTAACAAAAACCGATGAGCAAAAAAACGTCGTGTAATTTTCACATATCCGACACCACAGATAAGCAAAACAGGCCTCGCATAATCCTCATGTGGCCCATGGACCACACATTGAACACCCCTGTGTGGAGGACACGGGTAAGGAGGGTGAGAGGGAGAGAGAGCAGCAGTTGGGCATGAAGGTAGCTTTCAGCTCAGATACTGGGGAGAGTAACCAACCACAGGACTTTTAAGTTTTGCACCAAGTGACTTATGTAATGTTTAGCATCCAATGTAAAACTAGGGTGCTTACACTGTTTTACACTTCTGGATGGTGACTCTAAATACTGGATGCAATTTGATTGCTAAACTCACAATAAATCCACTTCGTCGTAGCCACATTTTGCATTATCACCTCTCTTCTCCCCTTTCCCCTGGTGAGTTGAGAGGTGACTCTAGCACAATCACAGTCACTTACTTTAATTCCTTGTGATCCATGGCCAGGAGGTCCAGGAGGGCCAGGCAAGCCTTTCTGCCCAATATCACCCTGTTGGAAGGTGGGGAGGAATTGAAAACAAAGTGTAAGAAGATTGGGGAAGAAACAACACAGGCATTACTGCTCTCAGCTTCCGTCTGATCAGGCCCTATGCATTGCCCATAAGCTACTTTCTGTTTTACTTAAAGCAGTGTTTATTTCAATATTTTCAAGACTCAGAATTCTTAGCAAACAAAATCTTACATATAATCCAAATATGAATATAGAGGTAAGCAGAGCTGCCCAACCTAAGCAGAAGTGGAGGCCCAGGGGCCTCGTCTGCTTGGGTTCCCCTCACTGTCCTACCAACCCCCAGTAACCCCAGGGCCACCCTGCACCAAATCTGACAATCACTGACACACTTTCTGCAGGTTTTACCACCTTGCTGCATTTCAGTGTGGAGCTCCAGTTCACTAGGGTGACAGTTAAAGGTTCAGATGATATCAGTGTGAATTGGTGTTAGAACTTTTAAGAATATACACACATGCAGATGAAGCACTTCCCACTATGTGTTTGCAAGCTGAGCCCATGTTTTTTGGGAAAACTTTTTAGCGAAGTAAGATCAGAAAGCAGTATGTGCCTTCCCTTGAAGATATCCAGTGCACATTAGTACGGTATATTAAAGCCTCTAAGAAATCCCACAATAAAGAAATTAGTTCAATTTTATTTATCCTATAAGTTCCCAAATTAAGATTAGATGGAAGCTTTGAGAAATGTTAGGTTAATAACCTAAGTTACTATGTAAGACAGTCTTTTTCTTTCTAGTATGAAAAAACCTTGATTGTTTTCTGAATATAAGAGGAATACCTGTCTATTGAAAAAAAATAATTAAAAATAGAAATAAAGATGACAACATGAAGAAGAAAAATAGACCCACCTTTCCATCACCCATCCCCCAAATGGGCCAAAGGCAGATCCTCTCACCTCTGGGTGGGACTATCACCCTGAGGCCCTGGCAGAGTGGACATGGCCCTTGGAGCACAATAGGTCCATTTACCTGTGACCTGTTAAAGGCCACCTGAGCACCTTTGACCAAAGTAGAGATGTGCTTCTTGACTATGCACAGCCTCTAAGAAACCTGGAAATGGTTTGAGCACTTTGCAACTACTCAAGAGAGGCTGACTTTCTTCTTTCTTTGGGAGAAGTAAATGACTTTATAAACTTTAATATTCTGTTTTACTGCAAGTTTATATGACGTCAAAAATAAGACTTTCATTAGTAATCAAAAAATAAGCCAACACGAAATGAACACGTACTATGAAGTTACTGCTTACTATGACCCTCCCAGACCTGAGAACTCACCTTTGGCCCTTGAGTTCCTATGCCCCGAGGCCCAGAAGGGCCAGGAGGACCTCTGATCCCAGGTTCTCCCTGAAAAGAACCAATGAAAAACAAGTTACTGAGTTTTTATTTTCACTTTATGTTGTATAATATTTCATATTAAAATATATTTTCAAAAATTATATTTTTAAATCAAAACCCCTTAAATTGGACTAAGATATTAATGGAGCCCTTTTCTCCTAAGATTGCTTTCCTACTGCTACTTAGGCAATCTTCAAACCAACTGATCCAGGTCCACTTCAAATCAAGTGAGTTAATTAGCTTCTTGGCAACATTAATGTATACTTTTTCTAGAACTCCCTTCTCTAGCATTTAGAAAAGTAAATACCACTATTGCAAATAGAGGACTAAAAAGACAAGAATTAAAACAACCATTAAGAGATGTAACCACATCCTAAGCTAGTTGCTTTAATTATTTTTATGCAACAATGATTATGCTATTTGAATCAGGGATTGGCTCTATGATATTTCTGCCACTACAGCAATTGGTACCACCAAGTAAATTCTATAAAGGCTTTTCAATTTCCCCAAGGCATGACAGTTTCATAGCAGGCAACTATTAGCAGCAAATGGGTAGGACCTGGTGAGGATAGATCATGCCCTATGGTTAAACCGACTTGAGATGCTAATGATGAGTAGAGGCAGAGGAAAAAAAAAAATCTCTTCCTTAGCTGCCTCGCTATGCCCAAGACCTTGCTAGGCTATTCATATATGTTCCCTGATTTCATTTAGTATTCACAACAATCCTGCATTATAAGGATGCCTGTTAACTTTTCTGAACCTAGGGATAAGAATGAAGTGACACAAAGCATATAATTGCTTCCATCACAGTATCTAGCCTAACACAGGCACTTGGTAAACATTGGCTCCCCACCACCTGCCCGAGACTGCACAGCTATTAAGATACAGGGCTAAGAGGCTGTGGAAAGGCAGGAACCCTCATAATTGCTGTGTAGCCATTTGGAAAATAGTTTGGCAGCTTCTTTAAAAGTTCAACATAAATTTACCATATGATCCGGGAATTTCACTCCTAGGTATACACCCAAGGAAAATGAAAACACATGTCCCCTCAAGGACTTGCATAGGAATATATGAATGCCTTTAGCAGCATTATTCATAATAGCCCCAAAATAGAAACAACTGACCATCAACTAGTGAATAGACAGACAAAATGTGGAAAATTCAGCAATAAAAAGAAATGCACTGTGGATACATGCTATTACATGGATAAACCTCAAAACCTTATTCTCAATGACATAAGCCAGACATATTGTATGATTTCATTCATATGAAATACCCAGAAAATCTACAGAAATAGAAAGTAAATTAGTGGTTGCCAGGAATTAAGGACAGGAACATGAATTAACCGTAAATGAATGGGAAGGATCTTACCAGGGGATAAAACTGCTCTAAAGCTGATTTATGTTGGTGGGTGTACAGCTTGGTAAATTTACTAAAAAAAAAAAAAAACCATTGAATTGTATATTTGAAATAGGCGAATTAGGGGACGGCTGTGCTGAGGAAGAACAGGCCAGGCACCAAAACGCAGGATTTCTGTCATTGGCCTGATGAATCATTTGATGAAATGGACAGTACACTAGCTGTTCAGCAGTATATTCAACAGAACATAGGGCAGATTGCTCCAATAGTGACCAAATTCTTGAACCACCTGAAGGCCAAGATGAAGGTGTATGGAAGTATGAACATTTGAGAGTGAATGCCGTCCAGATACTTATACTCGAATGACAGCAACTGAACAATGGATTTTTCTTTGTGCAGACCCTCCAAGAGTGTCCTGCTGTAGACTATACTAGACACACACTTGATGGTGCTGCCTGTCTCCTGAATCGCAGTAAATATTTTCCCAGCAGGGTTAGCATAAAGGAATCATCTGTAGCAAAACTAGGATCAGTAGGCCATAGGATTTACAGATTATTTTCACATGCTTATTTTCATCACTGGCAGATATTTAGTGAATATGAAAATGAAACATTTTTGTGTCATCCATTTACTAAATTTGTGATGAAATATAATTTGATGACCAAGGATAACCTGACTGTACCAATTTTAGAAGGGGAAGTTCAGAATTCAGTTTCTGGGGAAAGCGAAGCATGAAGGGAATCATATAGAAAAATGTACGGATCACATAATTAACATTAATTCTGTACCATTTTAGACACATCAACCATGTATCCATATTATACCTTCTTTCTTAGTGTAGGTTTTAACCTTAGTGTAGGTTTACCTTTTAAAATGGGAAATACTTTTTAAGTTATTCATAAGCTGCATATTCACTGCTGTGGCACTCATTGTTTTTAAATAAGATTAGTATTATCTTTTTATAATGCCTGTTGATAAAACAATTTACAGTTTGGTTAAAAAAAAGAAATAAAGAAAAAAATAGATGAATTCTATGATGTATAAAATGTGCCTTAATAAAGTAATAAAGAAAAAAGAACAAGAGTCAGACTTGAACCTTCATCTACCAAGACCTCTGCCTTAGGTCCTATTTTGCCCATGTCCTTTGAACTTCCAGCTTTCGACAGTGCAAAATCAGCTTTAAACAGTGCAAAACTCATAATTTAGAAGAAATGTTGAAACTGTTTATCTATAAAAACAGCCCGTCCTTTAATTAACTTTCCACTTAGAAACTCTAACATACCTCTAGATAAAACAAAGCCTTAAAAGAGTAAGGAAAACTTTTAAACTTTGCTTTATGACTGACTCAATTCTCGTAATCTCTACTTTCATAAGTATGTACTTCTCTTTCACTTACAGGCCACTTTTATGACTCTGGTCTCTGCCTCCAACCCTTCCATTTAGTAGTTAGCCGCTTTTGAGGCTACACACGCTAATTATCTCTGTAACACCTCTCTCCTGAGTGTCCCTAGATTCCCCCCAGCTTAAATGATTACTCCAACATGAAGAGCTCCAGGTAGGGAACACGAATGCTCTGTATTACATACATTTCTACTGTCTCTTCTTTCTTGAGCACCTCTGAAGGACCTTTAAAGGGAGGATCTGTAAGTCCCTCCCCCAGGTGCACCTGGCTACACCTGATAGATTCCCACACTTTGCTATTTCATCAGTGGGATGTGTCTTTTCTCTTCCAAACATTTTTGACATCCTCCAACAAAACAAAATATAGGTAAACATAGTTAAATAGATTTTACCCAGAATCTTTGAATTACTTGACTTTTCCTGGTCACCCCAACCCACCCCAGATTCTACAGCTTCCTCTCTTGTGCTTCCTTCTGTCCCCTGCACCTTTCCTTGACAGAGGTGAAGAGGTTAGAAGGGACAGGGCCAGATGCCCTCTGCTTCCTGCTGTGATGCCCTGGGGAGGCACAGCCCCTCCCATGCACACTTTGGCTGAGGAAAACGGAAGCTGGGTCTAAACAGGTCTCCAGATCTAGCAGTTTACAATAACAGAGGATGGAGAAACACATTCAACACCGCCATGAGGACATCATCAGCAACATTCTTAGGTACTAACACACCCACAAGGGCTGTGCAAGGAAAAAATGAAGGAGTAAGTGTTGATTAAATGAGATTTAAGAATGTAGGGATCTGGGCAAAACCTGCCCTTTTCCCATTGGCTGGTTTGCTGAGGGATCAAGGCACAATTATGGTAGATTAATAAGAGAAAAGTTCATTTCCAAACACCAGGTACATGCAGGGGAACTACAAGAATGATTCCCCAAAGTCTCAGTGTTAGTCAGATACCTTTATAGATGACTTTTGGAAGGGAGGGAGTAAGAGTGTGGAAAGTATAGGTACAGCAAGAGGTTGCTGGGGGGATGTGTGTAGATGGGTAGAAACAGGTTGATTCGTAGATTAAACTGAAAGACAGGTATGTGCTTCAGATGACCTTGGGGCCAGGTCTATTAGCAGATGATAAGGAAGTCAGCAACCCCTTTTTAATTCTCAGTCAGGTTACTCAGGTTTTATGTAGATAGAGGGAAGGCCTTTTTCAATGTTTCCTGATCCTTTAATTCAAAATATTCTTTATACCAAGGAGCCAGATTTGGGGGTAAAATTTCCTTAGCCCCTTCAAGATCTATCTCAGTCAAATGCAAGGTATGCACATGCTTTGGATCCCAGTTCACACAAACCAATCGTAATAAATGTCTGAGACAAGCTGGAAAATGTGAACGCTGAACATTTGCTATATTAAGAACATGTTAATATTTCTTAGGTTTAATGATGATCCTGCAGTTAAGTTTCTTAAGAGAGTTCTTACATTTGAGAGAAAAATAATGAAAGTTTTGTACGAGTGATGTTCGCCAATTGCTTCAGAGTAAAACTGCAAGGGAGTGAGGAACAGAGATAAAATGAGATTGATGTGACATGTTGACAAGGGCTGAGGAAGTGTGATGAACACAGAGGAGTCTCTATTACAGTCTTTCTACTGTTGTATGTGCCTAATAATTTTCATAATAAAATGTTTATAATTACATTTTAAAACTCCACTAAAAATAGCTCCAACAATCTCATCCACGAGTATGAAGAAATGTTGCTATAATGGTGACCTTTCATATATTGATAAGAATACACAATTTAAAAGATTTCTTTAAATGGACAAAAAAGGAGGAGCACACAGGTAGATTCAATGTCATAAATAGAACTTACACATATTGCATGTACTGTTGGTATGTACTAAATGTCATGTAACTTTTTAAACAGAAAGATCTGGAGAGAAGGCAAGGTTTTGTTTTGTTTTTTTATGAAGTAGCATTACTGTAAGAAAGAATTTAACACTCTACTATTTAACTCATGATATTTTTCTGGTGAGAATTTTAGTTAAAACCCCCTCTCAATAAGTATTAACCATACTAACACACACACACACACCCCCAGATGGGAAAACAAGTGGGAAAAACAGTTAAAATCAGATCCTCATCTATCTCAGGCCAGCCTCGTCAAGGCTCAGTATTCCTATTCATTTCACCTTCATATTTCCTCTTACTCAATTCCCGCTAACCCTCAATACTTAGGAAGTGCCCGAAGGCCAACCGCAATAGCACAGCTGACCCTGTGGGGACATTATTGTCCTTTCTTTCCCAGGGCCTCAGCAAATGAGTTTTAAGGGTATGATCCCACGTCATCTCTGGTACTTCAGTGTTTACCTCAAACAAGTTTTCCATCCTTAGCCACATAATTATTGACATATAACTGTGTTTCATCTACCCTCTCAATCTATGGGAAAGTAATATGATATATAACCATGCTTTTATAAATCTGATAGATTTAAATCACGTCTTAACATCCTGCAGATGTTAGTTTGGTATATAACAGGATATCAGGATTGGTTATACTTCCTATATATGTACCAGGCTTTCAATAGAAGGGGATATTAGACATTGACCTGTGAATACACTGATACAGTGTCAGTCCACTATGGTGGAATCTTTGAAAATGGATCCTGTCTTTTGTTGTTCCACAGGCCATGTGGCCACGTTAGGCTGCCACACCTGGAGAATATGAGCAAGAGAATTCTGGGCAGGTCTCACTTTGCCACTTGTCAACACTCGTTCTGCCATAATGCAGCACCATCGGTTGCTAAGAAGTGCATTGACCTGTGTAGTTTCAGATATGCAGTGGACTGACAATGGACAGACTGACATTCACAAAGAAAGGAAATAACAAGTTCTTATACAGCTGCACTAAGCCTCCCACGCAACCTCTGAGGTTGCTGGAGCCTGCAGAGGGAGCCCTTGCATTAGAAGATAATGAGCAACCTGCGAGCAAATCTAGAGCTGCGGGTTACTGGGTAACTACACACATCAATTTCAGGAGACCATGGTGTAGTAAGCCCTACGCCTGCCCCCTGCATCCACTCCTCCAAGGAAAAATAACTGTTTAGATTGCCTACCACTTCCTCTCAGCCCACAAAGGGATTCTAGATGAAAGATACTCCTTTCCTGTTCACAGGAAGTAGCCAAATTTAAGATCGTCTGCGGTACTTATGTATGTGAACTTAACAGATGATTCAGTGAAGGTTTTACCTAGACTTTAATCTTGCAGAGTGATTAATTTTAACTCCTTTAAAAAATATATAATTTTGTATTGATGCTTTCACATGGTAAAAGAAAGAATAAATAGGAAAGAAGAGAAGAGCAAACACATTCATTTTCTCATTATAAATCTTTGCTTTGATTAATATTAACACTATTATGTAAAAATAAGTAAAAATGGGAGAGGGGAGGGGGGAATGGGTGGAGGGAGGGGGATTGGAGGTATCACTTCTGAGATTTATCTTACAAGGGCACAAGTGAATCTTTCTAAGAGCAGAATGTGAACGTTTTAAAATAATAACTAAGAAAATGACACGAGGGCTATGTTAACCAGTTTGATGGAAGTGTTTCGGATTGTGTGTGAAAACCCCACACTGTACCCCAGAAGTGCATTAATGTACATAGTTACCATTCAATAAAAAAAAAAAATAAGTAAAAATTAACACTTATTAGGTTTATTATGTGGCAGATACTTTTGATTCATTATCTCACCTGAGCCTATCAACATCAACTTACTCCATTTTACAGCTAAGGAAACTGAGGCTGGAAAGGCTACTTGACAAAATCATGCAGCCTGGAGCAATTTAAACCCAGATGTGACTGGGCGCCCTTCTCCCATTTTGATGTTGGCTGAGACTAGTATAAATTCTCCACAGACTTTCTTCCAGCCACTGTGTAATGCAAAGACCACAGCTGGGTGGCAGTGAAAGTCCTTCTCCTACATTTAATCAATCACACTCTCTCCAGGAGATGAATGGACATTCTGTGTAGGAAGATTCAGCCCGGATCATAAAAGGCCCACACAATCCAGCTGTCTAGGGCTTCCTTTTCCATTTTCCTTCCATTGCTGTTCCTCAGTTTTGTGGTTTCCTCTCGTATTTTAACTGGTCTCATTCCAGATCTCCCACCTATACAAATTCTGAAACTTTCTTTTGATCCATACTACAACGTACTTAATTTCTCAGAGTAATGCATGATATGGCTACTACTACTAATTAAAATGTTTAATGTGCTACAATTCAAAAAATGTTTTATGTACATTTTCTCTTAGTTTCTCAGAATAAGCCCCTGAAATCAGCATTGTTTTTCCAAATCCCAGATGAGGACGCCAAACCTCAGGAAGAGGAAATGACTTGGTAAGGTCACACAGCTAGTAAGTGGCAGAGGCTTCAAGGTGGAGCAGTGACAAGGAAATGAGCCATCTACCATATACATTTTATAAAATTTCCATATAGTATTTGAAACAATAATCAGCCCAGTAGACTATTTCCCTTCCCCCAACACACACACATTAACAAGGCTTTAATCACTGTCTCTCTCTTCAGGCCCCCTCAGTCCCCACGACTCTGAGAAGACTATAAAAGCAAGTTACAGTTGTTCCAAAAGTGACTGTGTGCTTTTCTACTTTAAGGACAATAAAAGCAAATTGAATTCACTGTGAAAAGAATCAGCCTGTTAAAGATGTTCCAAAGAGCAGTACTCAAAAGATTTTGCTAAAAGATGAAACCAAAACATGATTTGAGTTTTAAAATAAAATAGAAGTCAACATGATATTTAGCAGCCACTTAATGTTTCTTTCTTTATGGCTTCTAAATAAAATTTAGACATAACTACTAAGTCTTCAACTACCACCAATACAATTACCACTCTAATGAAGACTGTAACTCAGTTATGTCATGGTTAAGAATTGTGAACACCTCACTTGTGGTTATCAGAATGTCAGTGAAAGTCTTAGAGGCTTTGTTCTAAGGTTATGCACAGATAGCCCAGATTTGGCAAGGCGTATTGATTACTGACCCGGCATTGTCATATAACCCAATCACTTCCCACTGACACCCTTTAATGTGAAGAGGGACAAGATGGCCACCACTGGGGTGAGGAAATAATTAAGTGATTCTTGAAAACAAAGCACTCAAACTGCTATCACTTTTCCTCTCAGCTATTTTCCCAGCTTTAAATTCCAAATTATTTAAAGTAATTTCAATTCTTTGAATCAATTTCTCTCCTTGAACTTTAATATTCACCCCTAACTGCTGCATCTTACAGTCCTTGATAATTTGAAAACTTGCTTTAGGATTGAGGAGGATTAGTTACTGAATGCTTTTCCTTTTCTCAAAATCAACTAATCAACAACGAGCAAATAATTACCATGTGCCAAGAATCTCACTGGCGAGGAAGAGCTTTCTTATTTAGCTGAGCCATAAGCCCTGAAAACATGAGCATTGACATTGCCCCTAGTGACACGAGAAGAGCAAACTTGTCTTATACTGAAATTCAATATCATTTTCCACCGGGAGAGAGTTCCTCCAGGTCTGCTTGATTAAAAACAAAAATGTTCTGATGGTGATGTGGGCAGCGAATGTTAAGGGGATTCAGTGCATGTGTCTCCAGGACTGAAGGGAAAGTATGTACCTACTCTAGGGAAGAGAAATGCAACACTAGGAAAACAACAAAGAAAGACAAATGCAATATTGAAAGTCAGAAGGTAGACGGGCGTGCAGCTCAGATTTTAAAAATCTTGCATAGACCTGAATTGGGGAGCAACCTTGAAAAGTCAACTAGTTGAGTTTTCCTGATGTGGAATGTGACCTTTTCTGAAACCTATGGTCCAACTGCCTGGCATCTAAACTTTATATGTCTCTGGTTTTAATTAGCCCTGTTTTGAGCTGCTTGTCTGGCCTATAGTAATTTTGCAGGCTTATTAAGGGGAGGTGAGTTTCTTCAAGTCTACTTTGGAATTTTGGCCCTTAATTTCATTACCATTAAGTCTGTATACCAGGCCAGCCCTCCTTTTCATGCACTGTTCAAAATGGAGTCCTTTGTCCAGTCTCTGTCTGCCGATGATGGAATCCACAAATTCCTAATGCATCTCTGTGTGAATTGGTCCTTTGTTCCACCACTGCCTGTTGGTGGTGTGCACATATGTGAACCATTGCAGAGAACAGAGAGGCAATTCAGACGCTGGGAACATTTTTAGAATAATGATACTCAGTGGAATTTCACATAGACTCGCATTTTAATTTATGACTATAGGCCACTTTTGTCAAATAAAGCATGTATTTACAATACTCAAACATTTAAAGTTTTTAAAAAATGTTTAACTCTTTGGGGTTTGGGTTTATGTTTCTCTTTAATGTTTATATAAGTTTTGACTATGGAAAGGCTAGAATGGAAAGAGAAACTGTCCACTAAACAGTGCTGAGATAGTTAGAAGACAGCCAGTATTGGAGACCGAGCATATGTGAATCAGGAAAAGTCATTCTTTCTGCTCTGATTTATTCATCCGCTTAGTTTTTCATTCATTCATCTGTATGCATAGTCTCCCTCTTGTACACATAACAAAACGTAGTATCAAAAATGCTCATATTGTCAAGAAGTAAATTGTTCGATTTTTCTGGTCCTTGATTTCCTCACTTGTAAAATAACCAAGTTGTTTAAAATGCCATGACAGTCTGGAAATATTTAGGTAATATAAAATAATTACAATAATAATGGCAATTAGACCTATAATAACAATTCAACAAATCTTTTCTGTCCATAGGCTTATTCTAATCACTTGATAGTTGAAATGTACTTTGAGAGCCCCCAAATCTCCAAGAGGTTACATCTCCTCTTTGCAAGGTTTGGCCTAAGTCCAACCACCCCAAGGCTCTGGGGAAGGTCATGGCCTTCCCTATCACACTGAGAGGGAGTGAAAGAACTAAGAGAGGCGCATGGCAGGTTGCACCTGGCCTCGAGGAGCTCAGGAGAGCTGCACCTTATATTTCTCTTCTATGAGGCCAGACACAAACTCTTACCCTTGGGAAAATCAGGAAATCAGCCCTTAGCCTGCATGCTCCTTGTGAGTTTTTGATATAGAAAACACAGGAACAAAGAATTAACTGTAGCTTTTCAAAGTGAAATGAAATGTAGACGTGATTGCCCTAATTGCAAGAGGTCCCCCTAGTGTCCAGGGTTCAACTGAAGAAATGCAGGCAGAGATGGGTAGGGTCTTTGAGCCCCATCTTCCCATCATTGATTCGGGCCAAGGAGTGTGGACACCGGATGAGCATTCCCCACTTAGCAAGAGACTAGATTATCAGTTCCTCTTCCCAGCATGTTTAAAAGTGAATTTTTAACCTGTACCTACTATGTCCTTGAAAGTCATAGTTTTTACAAGACTTTTGGAAATGTCTCTTGTCAAAATGTGGATTAAATTCAAGGTACTTGTATCTATTGTATTATAGAAGGGCTATAACCACTAATGCTGAATGGAATTTTTCCACTGGGGAAAAAAGGGATTGCCTTTTATATGTTCTAAAACATAGAAGCTTTGAGTTTAATGTCTGTGGCATATGTTAAACACATGTGACCTTAACTAAATATCACAAAAAACCCAACATAAATTAATCATCAACCTTAATGGTTTCCTCATTTCAAAACACATTTGTTTTGCAAGTTAATGCCTTTAGGCCAAGATTTTAAGGTGATTACACAGAGTTTAAATGAAAAACATATCAGGATATAAATGTCTATACTACCGTGCACACACACACACACACACACACAATCCCACATACAGTTTCTCTATCATTGCAACTCGAAATGGAAGAATTTTATACACATTTGGGTCTTGTGCTTTTGTTACCACTGACAATTTTTAGTATTCTAAGAGTCTTACCTGCACTTTACCAAACCAGAAGGACATTATCTGGAATTAGACTTTTCAAAATATCCCTTTTTTTAACCAGTGTCTATCCCCGTGTGTGTATGTTTTCAAAAGTTTTCCTCAGAAGAAAAAGGGTACATAAAGAGTGCAAAGTGTCTATTAAAAAGGAGAGATGATTCTAAAACTTATTTAAAAGCTGTTATTTCCTGTTAGAATTTCCTTTACCTTCAAGTTTGATTGTAAGACTAGCTCACTCCCCTAACATATCCATGTGGGGCTAGCGAAAACTGGATAACACTTTCCACAGGGAGAGACAAGAGGCAATGGAGGGAAGGAAGAGGCACCCAAGCCAAGTGGAGGGGACCAACAGAGGCGGGCCGCCTAGTGCCCTCTGGCCAGCTGCTGCTCAGCCCACCACGTGAGCTAACAGACATGTGGGTTTCCCTTAAGACACATCCCTGGCAACAAATCAGCCATTTCAAATTAAAAAAAGAAAAAAAAAAACAAGACAAAATGAAATCTTACAAGGAACATCTTTTTTCTTGCTTTTCTCCCCTAAATTTAAAAACAAATACAGAAGATATTTGGAGGGAAATGGCATATGAAATCATTTAGAAAATGTTTTAGTCTGTATGATAAATAATCTGACAGAGTAGAATATTCACAAAAATCACATTTTTAAAATGTTCTTTATCTGTGCCTAAGTGCCTGTCTTTATTATTATGGCTAAACGTAAAGCAGTAACATAATGGTACGACTTAATATAATACAGTATAACTTACATAATGAAAATGTAAATGATCATCTGTTTCCATTGGAGTACAAACACATTCCAGGATATTTAACATGCTTTATTTCATGTCTTATTAGAAATAGGAGTAAGCTTTTACTTCCCTAAGGAAATATTTAGTGTAACCAGAGTTTTTTACCAAACTTTCACTCAGAACAGAAAATAATGAAGTTTACCTATTAAATTTCTCTGTTTTAAAAATTGTTTAAAAGTGAATTTTTAAACTGTATCTACTATGTCCTTGACAGTCATGGTTTCTGACTATGACTTTTAAACATTTCGACAGATACTATGCCTTAAAGAAAAACAGAATACCTCAGTGTTCAAATCCCATATGGTTTATTGCAGCTGTTGAGGCTTATTCAAGGATTGGATTTAGTGCTGAGTCAGACCAAACCAGGACCCTGATCAAAGCACCTTGGGTTTGTCTTCTCTGCACAGTGTCCATGTCACTTCTCACATAGCCTCTCACTGGACTTTCATAATTACCCCCAAGAAACAGAGACAGGAGAGGTATCAAGAGCTCCCTTAGTGATGGTATTTAGTGCCATGGGCCTACAATCTGTGTTCTACCTGGGAGAGAGTAAAAGGGCACCTGCCCATTGTACAGGAGCAGCATCAAGGTGTTGTCACTTGTAAGTGCTGTGGTAAGGACAAAAATCAGATGAAAAGTTGGCATTTAGTGCATACAACATCTTTTCCTTCTAATGACCCAGAAACGTTAGAAAAATCAAATGAGAAGATACACTTCTCATTCATTCATTTCCTTTTCCCTTCATTAACAGGTTACAGCTCCTACTGGATGATACAACTAGTTCTGGTGACATGAAGTTAGGAGGGAATGAAACAAAGAGGCCACCTCTAGGAAAACCTTCAGTCTTGTGAAGTTACAGAGCAAAAAAGAGCAAGATGATTGTGGAAAGTGATCTGTACTACATACGACACACATGGTGGGGGTGAGAGATAGTGGTTTATTTTTATACAAGTGGCCAGGGAGGTGAGATTTGAGGTGAGGCTATAAAAATCAGCTATCCTGGCAGAGCCCAGGTCCTCAAGCAGGACTGAGCTGAAGTAGGGCAGGCCAGTGTGGCTGGACATAGACAGCCAGGGAGAAATGACAGAAGCTGCATTCAGGGTACAAAGGCCTTGGTAGGCCACGGAAGGTGGACAGAGTTTATTCCAAGTACAAAGAGAAGCCACAGGTGTTTCTCAAAAGGAATAGGATATGATATGATTAGTGGTTTTTAAAGACACCCTGCCTGTAAGCTATGGGAGGGTTCAAGAGGGAGAGGAAAGGGTAATGAAGAGGATATTTTTATAGTCCAGGCAAGAGATGATAGAAATTGGCCTGGCAGAAGCAGAAGGAGAAAAGGAACCGGAGTTGAGATATATTTTGGAGGTAGCACTGATGGGACTTAGCAAGGGACTGGATGTGGAGGAAGGAGAAGGAAAGGAAGAACCAAGGATAATCATTAGCTGTCTGGCTAGAGCAGGTTAGATGGCAGGTGGCATTTACAAGCCTAGGGAAAACCAAACGCTCTGTGCTGGATGTTAGGTTAGAGATGTCTGTGAGTAGCCCCAGAAGGGATATGTGGAAAGAAACTAGACAGTTGAGACCAGAGCTGGAGGAGGAAAAATGGAAATCAGGAAGCCATTAGCAGAAGGATAATTGTTGAAGCCCTGGGACTAGATAACAGCAGGGAAAGAGTGTGGCGAGCGGGGAGAGGAGGCTCCCAGCTGAACCCTGATCTTGCTACAGGAAGAGGAAGTGACAAAATAACAGTCAGAGTTGCTACCAAAGAAGGAGAAAGTTATAAAGTCAATCTATATGTTCAGATTAGTTCCCCAGAAATCCCTAGATGATGGTAAATAACTTCATTAGTTGTCTCAGATACTGCTACATTTCTGTCTGTTAGAAAATTCCACCTTTACTACAGTCACTTACACCAGTAAGTTCACGTTTAGAAGCTAGTGTTTTGCCTACTTCAAAAGCTTACCTTTGCTCCAGTGTCTCCCACTCCACGTAAACCCACTGGTCCTGGGGGTCCTGGTAATCCTCGAGGCCCCTGGGATAACATAATAAGGAAGGGAGTGAGCATCCTTGTAGTATGAAATGTTCAGAAGAATGGGGGGAAGGGAGGGAAAGAGGGAATGAAGAAAAAGTAATGTCCACACTTACAGCCACACCAGGATAGCCATCACCTTTGAGTCCTGGAGCACCCACTGGTCCCCGAGGTCCTTGGGCACCCTGGATAAATGCCAATACCAGGGCATATCATGAGACTAAACTATAAAACACCAGCTTAAACTTAAGCATAACACCAGCTCAATATGCCGAAGGTAGATTTCAAAGTACAAAGGAATAACTCGAAAAATTTTAGGAGCAATTCCTAGCACATGTGCAACTCATTATCTCTTCATGAGTCTTATCCACTTGAATTCAGTGGGAGACATGGAATGAATGTAAAGAACACAAATAAACCATTATGACATCCTCTGTTGGAAATACACTTCACTGGAATTAGAAAATAGCTTACTGCTAATATTTTAATTTCAAAAATTATACATTCTTAGTAACTTTTAAAGTAGATTTCCAGGAAAAAATATAAAAATGAGAACATTTAGTAAGCACAGTGCGAGAAGAGTAGAAAAATAATACACAGCAAACTTTTGAATGTGGAATAAAATAAGTCTTTGCTTTCCTATTGTTGTGTTAAGCTTATTGTCTTCATTGGTGGGGCCCAAATTATATGAGAAATAAATAAACTCAAATGAAATTAAAAATATTAATTTTTAAAAAACATGTTATATGGGATGGGACATTGGAAGTTTGTGGTTTGTATCTTGGGCCTTAGGAAAAAATTATAAACATTGTTTTACAGTGATAACTTTAATCATCAAAACTTTTAGTAGCAGCCATTAGCTGGGTCCTATGCAGAGAACAAGGAGGGGCGACTATTGTCCTTGAGACAACAGATTTTTCTGAGATGTGTCACTCTCCTACAAATGGAAATCAGGGAATGTTCTGACTAAAGGAAAATGGGGAAAGAGGGAGAAAACAAATTAAGAAGAATATTTTAGAAGAAGACTTAGTAACTCTAAGTCCAGTACACTTACATACAAAACTTGTTAATATTTCTTTTATAATGTTAACATTCCATTCTGTTGCTGTGGTAACTCTTACAACAGCTCTTGTCAATATGCATCCCTTGTTTTGATAAAGAGCTGTTCGTGTTTTAAAATATTTATAGGTTTTTACATGAGGAGGAAACGCTAATGATAGATAGACCTTTGTTTCTAAGAATGTGGAAAACAGCAAGATGCTTAAGTAATTTCCTTTCATGTAAGCAAATTCTGAGATCAAACTGCCATCATTCTAAGCCAAAATGTTGCCCCAAACCTAAACCCCCAAAACTCTTCTTAATTCTACTCCTATCAACAAATGATTGATTGGGGGAGGGGGTGAAAACGGCATACCCTTAAGCAGCAGGAGAGTTAAATTTATTTTGAAAACCATAATTGTAATAGTTTTTTCTTCCTGTTAAACCTAAGACTGTAAGGTTAGCCTTCTCAAAAATGGTCATCTTTAGAAAAAACCTTAATGTACTAATTATCATCAGTAAAAACCCCGAATCATTTCTTAAAGTTATATTAGAGATTATTTTATGACTAGAGAAGACAAAAGAAAAAGAAGAAAAAAAATAGTTATATGAGAGAAAACAAGAATAACTTCTTCCACGTGAATTTTGGTATATCCCAAACTACAGGGAACTGGTCACTTCTCAGAAGCAATTTTTTATGCTATTTCAACTATATTTAAGGTTAAAACTCTAAACATTCACATTTGAAACTTGTCCCAAAATAAGATTCCCATCTCTCTCCATGTTTGTACAAGGAGAGGGTCAACGACAAAATCAAACAGTGACTGCTCCTTGGTTAAGGTGAAAGACAAAAAATTGGAATCACAATTCACTTTTTGGTTTTTATTTTGAAGTTCCAAGCCTACAGGAAATTAGCAGCAGCTGCTAGTGTTTAACCTCTGGCACCCACAATAGAGGGGGAAAAAAACATTCCAACACGACAGTTTATAAACATTTTTTTCCTAGAGATCTTGGTCCTTGCTCCTAAAAAGTTGTAGGTAGCTTGTTACTTCTAATGTTACTTCTATTTCCTACTAATATTAGATTTTTCCCCTCAAGGGGGGATAGACACAGATTTTTATTTTGGGCATCTTAGAATCTTTTTATAGATGGATTTTTGCCACTGGGCTTTTCTGCTCTGGATTCAAGAAAATGTTTCACGAAGTGACTCACTTTGAAGTGTTTCTCTCATTCAATTAAAATTGAGGCAAAAATTAAAATCTGGCATTTTGAAATCAGTTTTACAGGAGATCTGAGAGATCCTTGAAGTATTATGCAAAACTGAATTAATGTTCCAAACTTTCCTCAGATATTCAAAGGCATATATGACCTTCCTACAACTTAAAACCTACAGAATTAGAGAAGAGTGGCAGAAAGAGGACCATTAGACCCCAACTGAGGGTGGGAAACCTGTGAACTTGGGACCATATGTGGTCTGAATCCTTGATTGTGGCCTTTTGACTGGAACCAAATTTTACAGAGCAAATCCTTTCAAGAAAGGGATTTGTTCTTTGAAGTTTGGATTCTGTCAGGGGGCCACTTTTGGGGACTGGAGAGCCACATGTGTCCCCAAGGTCACAGGTTCCCCGCCCTATCTATAGTTATCACATTAGAAAATTGGGAATGTTCTCCTTGACTTGTCTGTATCACTTGGGGTATTATAGAGGAGTCTATACAGCTTGGGTTCTATTTACCTCAGGGTCCTAGGGAGCAGGTGAACAACTCATCCCGATTTCCCCCAAATCTTCCCATTTTCAGCCCTGAAAACCATGCTTCCTGAGAACCCCCTCAGTCCTAGGCAAACTATCATTCCATCGAGAAGGACAGTTGTCACCCCCACAGGGAAGACTGTTAAAGCAGTAAGAGCAGTGCAGGCTCAAGATCCTCCCTTCATCATCAACAAGAACCACCCTAATCTACATCAGTTTTATACAACAGGTTTTGCATTATATTTCATTGAAAAGATGACTCCATGTTTTCTTTTCTTTGAAAGTCATTGGTTTAGTACTTGACCTCTTTCATCTGGATGAGACAATTTGATAAGAGAGCACATAAACCAGCTTCAAAGCCACAGAACAATATGCTATTAATTTCAAAAGTGTTGATTATGGGGCCCTTTGTTTATACAAACAGAGATGTGCGTGTTAACACCTAGGAATGTTATAAGCACTAAATTTTGCCCTGGTGCTGGGTATAGTGTAAAGAGGAAAATGGTGCTTCATTCTCATGGACCACTAGGTAAGATTACTTAAAGCTGATTTCTTCTGTAATTATTTGCATTTTCATCTGAAATAATGCCAAAGGATGGCTAATCAAAGCAGGTGAATTTTTGTTCAATAGCACTTCCAAACACACACTTTTTTGTACTATGTTTTGCAGAGAAGTTACTTCAGTAAGTTTGATAAGTAAATGGAAGAGGTCAGAACCCACCGAATCTCCTCTATCACAGACTCTGCAAAAAGTGCCTTTTCAAACAATTGCCTAATCGGCAAATATTTAACCATAGAAGCTACTGTTCCCCACATGCATGAAATACTAAACTGACTGTTTGATCTAAGAAGGTAGAATAGCCATATCCTTACATTTTAAGTCATTAACATAGAGAGCTTGCAAGTAGAACCAAGTGTTGTGTAGTAAATTTACTTTCATTTCTCTTACATATAGAAAAAGAACATGAATCAGGCATACCTTTGGTCCTCGGATAGAAAGTCCAGGTTCTCCTTTAAATCCAGGCACCCCAGGTCCTCCTCTATCTCCCTGTATATTTCAAATAACATTGTGTAAGAAACCACTAGGGCACACAGCAATAAAGAGATTGGCCAATCTGCAAAGAGCTTAATCTCTCCGTCTCAGGCCTAGAGATAATATATTCTTCCAACATATCTCAAGAAATAAATCCTACGCAAATAAAACCTGTCAGCAAAGACTACTACAGCTGTTAGGAGAAAGCCCATTGAAATAATAGGGGGCAATTTAGACTCAAATATTCAGACGGTAAGAATGCCTGGGAATGCTCTTAAAATTGGGCAGATTTCTTTTCTGCCAGATTTTCAATTATAAATCCCAGCAGAGTCTTCTGAATAAATGTCGTAAGTTCTTACCTGCATGAGGGTCTAGGATTTGGAAGAGGTACTGAAGTGTACAGCAACAACCTTAGTACCAGGAACACAAAACCCAGGGTTCTAGTCCTAACTCTGCACTGGCTTTTCATTTGCTTGTCTGTGCAATACCAGGGCTGAGCTAGATCATTTTTTTAGGGCTCTTTCAAAACTAAAATTCTAATTCACTGATATCATGAAATTTTTATTTTCTCCAGCTTCCAAAAATCCAAGAAAAAGACATTCTCACCTTTGGCCCAGGTGGTCCAGGAATTGATGCTCCAGGCATTCCAAAAGGGCCCATAATGCCTGGCTCACCCTTAAGAAGAACAAAATATTCATTACATTTCAAGCAGAGAAATCATATACGGAGACTACATTAAGAAAAGCATAGACATTTCTGCAGATTTTAAAATGATATTTTGACCTCTTGTCTGTTTCAAAAATTAATGTGAAAATAATTTGAGCTTCTTTTGTAAATGACTGCTAAGGTTATTGACCAATAAGACTATAATGCCTTTCAATAAATGTATTCAATTAATTCCTAAAAGTTAGAATAATTTTTTTATAAATTTGTTTTTTGGAGGTGTTTTTGGTTTGTTTTTATGCAGTTTTTGTCTGAGGCTGGGTTTGAACCTGCCACCTCCAGCGTATTGGGCCAGTGCCCTACTCCTTTGAGCCATAGGCGCCGCCCAAAGTTAGAATAATTTTATTCAAACCCTATAGATTCTGACTTAATAGACTGGAGGCCAGGACCCAGTAATATGAATTTTTATAATCCACTCCTGGTGATTCTGATATAGGTATCATCACGATCCTCTGAAAAACACTATTCCAAAGCAATTGCAATTGCATACCACCAGTGTCCCAAGTGACCCACTGGGATACTAGAAGAAAATATTACAACTTCCCTATATATGGGAAATATATAAATATATCTTTATAGCAACTATTAAAATTTCAATTATTTATGTAATTTCATAAAATAATAGTGTGATAGTTTATGAATAAAAGTTACAATAAAAAAACTTAAACATTTGTATCAGGACATGGTCAAAATCTTACTGAGGAGTTTATAATCAGAACAATTCGAAAACTACTGCTCTAGAGCAGGTGTTTGCAAGCTACACCTGATGGGCTAATCCAGCCCACCTCCCTATTTTGTATAGCTTTGGGCTAAGAATGGTTTTCTCATTTTGAAACAGTCATTATATACTATCTTCAGTGTTGTCTCTTGGCCCACAAATCCTAAAATATTTACTATCTGGCCCCTTACTGCCCCCCAGCAAAAAAAAAAAAAACCATAGAGGAGTCTTACAGAGTGGACTACGTCCATGCTATGTTTCAACCTAACTCTAGGATCTCAGATTGCCACCTAATCCTGCCTCTGTCTGATTCATGCCATTTTAAAACTCAATGGCACAGTTGCCGACTTGGTTATCCATCTCCCTGTGGGAGGGATTTTATCAATCAGATGCACCAACGAAGGCAACTGCCAGAGCCACGTTCATTTTCCCAGTCGAGGCTTCCCACCATGCTGATTAGCCAGTACAACCAACAAGCTGCACACACGGGCCTACTGGGCCCAGGTCATGCCACAGCATGTATGTGCCAGTCCTTAAATCCAAACCTGAAAAGATATGACACATGACATAGCCAGGATCTGGAAACAGATACATACCCTACCCAATTTTTGACAAGGGAACAAAACATTAACCTGTTAAAATTTCTGACTAAAACCAGGGGTAAGGCAAAGTTATGCTTTTAGATTTAATTTGTTCTTTTATTTTAAAGAGGCCAATTACTTTTAAAATCTGAAAAGCATTATAGGAAGTATACAGTAAGAAGACTCTGTACTTAAGACTCTTTAAAATGTGGCAAATCTCAGCCAAGCCAAAAAAAACAGTCAAGGACTCTATCCCGTTCACAGTAGTGCCAAAGAAGATGAAATATTTGGGAGTTTACCTAACAAAGGACATGAAAGATCTCTATAAAGAGAACTATGAAACTCTAAGGAAAGAAATAGCTAAAAAGGTTAACAAATGGAAAAACATACCATGCTCAT
>NW_003852400.1:25321337-25339787 GCF_000181295.1 Otolemur garnettii
AAAGCAGAGTATGAATGTCTTAACTCAATAACTAAGAAAATGACATGAAGACTACGTTAACCAGTTTGATGAGAATATTTCAAAATATATATGAAAACACCACACTGTACCCCATGATTGCATTAATGTACACAGCTATGATTTAATAAAAAAACTTAAAAAAATAAAATGTGGCAAATCTTCATCTTCATGTTTTAATGGCTTTCTTTTCAGTCACGGAAAAATACTCACTTTGAATAAGAGTAAGACATAAAGCGTAATCATGGTTATTAATACTAATACAACGTTCTATTGTTCTTTCTATGGAATCCAGACATCTGGGCGTGGCACCAGGAAATTTGGATTTATAATAGGCTCCCCCAGTGATGCTGACAGACACTGAAGTTTAAGAATTACTGATCTACAGGTGATGTTTTGTTTTGTACTTGGTCTAATCTTGTGAGTGCCATTTTTAAAATTTATTCTTTAATCATCTGCTCTGTAAATACATTCCATGTCTCTTTCTTAAAATTAGCACCTTCCTAGAGACATGAACTCTCTTAGGTTTGCAGTTTCTGTTTCCTGACCCATTCAAATGACCTCAGCACTCACTGCTGCTAAGTCAGGACATCTATTTAATTACCTGCCTCACAATCTCCTCCACATGGTCCTCAGTGTCCTGTTCTGGACATACCAGGGCACAGATCCCTCCTTTTCATTTCATCTGATTTTTCTCTCTGAATAACTCCATGTATTGGACACTTAGAACCAGACACTGTCCCAAGGGCTATATTAACACTTTTATTCTTCAAGCAACCCTGTGAAATAGATCATATTATTATCTTCTTTCTATTATTGAAATGACTAGCTCCAAAAGGATCAGGTAGAGCAGTAGCAGACAAGCTTTCTGAAGCCTGTGCTTCATCATCACTGATCTGGCCCTCACTCTAGCATAGGTGTTCAACCTTTTTTCTTTTCTACTGCACATTGAAAGAATAAGAATTGTCTTGGGCCACACATTAATTACCCAAACTCTAACAAAAGCTGATGAGCAAAAGAAAAGGTCCATGCATACTTGTCATGATATCTGATACCACAGATAAGCAAAACAATCTTCAAATAATCTGCATGTGGCCTGCAGGGTGCATGCTGGACACCCCTGGCTAAGGGCTTGTCGTTCAACAAAATAAGACGATGGAGAATTGTGTCGCCCATGGTCCTCACTTTATTCAACTTCTGGATACTTGGTGATTACCAGAGAGGATGGATATGCAGATTCTCTTTTAGAAGCATATGTATCCCTATGAAAATTAAATATTTTATGTAATCTCTTCTTTCCATTTTATTGTGGTCTGGGAATAATATGTTTTTTAAGGATTTTTTAAATTTGGGGCTTTGGGGTATTTTTTTTCCTTTGTATTTCTTGGAAGGAAACAAGGATTCAAATGTTTCATATAAATCTGATATTCTATTAAAGCCAGACACAATTACAATCTCCCCAAAGCATAAATAAGAACATAAAAAGCACATACCTTTGGTCCTTCAGGCCCTGGAAATCCCCTCTGCCCTTGATTTCCTTTGCTCCCTTTCTTTCCTTCATCTCCCTGTGAAAATAATTATAAAAATAGAGATATTGTATTAACAAACCCTCCCTAACCTTGTAATGACCTTGGCAGAGTCAGACTCTCAACACCAACTTTAAAGTGCTGTTCCCTGAGCACCACTGAGTTATGCAGGGTTTGTCAATGTCCTTGAGCAGATTGACCCAACTTTAGAATTGTTCAGTCTTCACTATTTATTCAATATGATTGAATATTTTTTAAAATCTTAGCTCTGTATCTTTCTTTGGGAACTTTAATTTGAATTTACAGTACTTTTGCACCCTTAGTCTATTAACAGATGGTTCTAAGACATTCACAGTTTTAAAAAAGAGAGTTATCTGTGCTTTTCATGCTGTTTTTCCATTTTCCTGCTATTTCAGTTATGAAACATAAAATGAGATGCTTTTTAAAACCACAGCCCTATTTCTTCCTCAGTGAGGAGTCTAATTCTTTCCCCCAAAGGCAGCTAATAATTTTACTGGTAGGAAGATGTTTGATCATTAACCTGGTGCAGAGCTAGAAACTGACTACTAGCTGTTCCCCAGCACAGTTGTACAAGGTAGTGCTCCCCCAAAAGAATCCTTCGCCTTTCAACTGGAAGCCTCACGGCATTACAAAACTATCTTTCTTTTTTCTTTTTTTTTTTTGAGAAAGAGCCTCAAGCTGTCCCCCTGGGTAGAGTGCCGTGGCATTACAGCTCACAGCAACCTCCAACTCCTGGGCTCAAGCGAGTCTCCTGCCTCTGCCTCCCAAGTAGCTGGGACCACAGGCGCCCGCCACAACGCCCGGCTATTTTTTTGGTTGCAGCTGTCATTGTTGTTTGGCGGGTCCGGACTGGGGATTCGAACCCGCCACCTTAGGTGTATGTGGCTGGCGCCTTAGCGGGTTGAGCTATAGGTGCCGAGCCAACAAAACTATCTTTCAACAAGGAACTACATCCAGGTGTGTGCCCAGCTCAAGAATGAAATAGCTCCTTGTGGTCTGCAGCTGAGGCCATTTAAACATTTATGATATACATGACTACATTATGGTTTTTAAACTTGCCATCAGAATTACCTGTAAGGATTATTATACCACTGATCTAGGCCCCGCACCCAGAGTTCCTGATTTAATATGTCTGCACTGAGGCCCAAGAATTTGCATTTCTCATCTTCCCAGGTGATGCTGAAGCTGCCAGTTCAGGGACCACACTTTAGAACCACTAGCTTATCCCATGGTCATCAGCAAAGCACACATTTCACTTAGAAGAAGAGGTGACCTCCAGTGGAATCTACAGAGACGTAATCAACTCCCCATGATCTGTACTAATGGGGAGCAGTAACATAAGTATAAAAAAAGTTGAATATCCAAATATCATTAATTTTATCATTATAATTTTCTAGTAGAGACAAAAATCCAACCACAATTCTTTATTTTCTTTCATTCATTACCACTAATATAATTTATTGACTTAAATCACCTTGCAAGACAACAGCAGGAACCCAATTAAATGTAAGAAAGTGGCAACGTTGGACCCTGGCACATCTGGGCCGTGTAACATTTTCCTACCACTCTTCTCCAATAGCCTTCCGTAAGCCACAAATCACCTCAAACCATAAATCCAGTGGCCTCTCTTTCCAACACATATTCTCATTTTCCTAGTGGTGCGTTTCATATCACCCATTGCTTTCATCTTGAAGCCCTTTCTCCTTGGTTTCTCTCCAACACAGTACTATGCTGCTCATACTGTTCTGAATGTTCTTTCTCCAACTGCCAACTGGATATGGGGTCTATATTATTCTTTTTTTTTTTTTTTGAGACAAAGTCTCACCTGGTCACCCTCAGTCAAGTGCTGCAGCGTCTTAGCTCACAGCAATGTCAAACACTTGAGCTCATGCATTCTCTTAATAGCTGGGATACAGGTGTCTGCCACAATGCCTGGCTATTTTTAGAGATGAGGGCTCACTCTTGTTCAGGCTGGTCTTGAACTCCTGAACTCCAGGCAATCTACCCACTTCGGCCTCCCAGAGTGCTAGGCATGAGCCACCGCACCTGACCCAGGTCTAGATTATTCTGATGCTCAAGTCTGAAAATCATGGTGTAGTCATTTACATTTAAATGGCCTCAGCTACAGACCACAAGGAGTTATCCTTTCCTTGAGCTGGGCACACTCAGTGTGGGGCTTAAACGTCAGCTCTCTTTCTCAAAGACATCATTCATTCTCACAGCTTCATTTATTAATTCCAAGTGTCTATTTTCCAAAAGTATGTTCTAGAAAATATCTCTTCTCTGAATGTTAAAAGGCCAATATTTCTAAAAGTACATTTTTCATGATATTAAAAAGATATTCCCTATTTCCCTACCTCCCAACAAAAGGATCTCATACTCTGGTAAGTTGGTAAATAAAAATGTCTTCAAGCCTAAAAATATGTTTAAATTTCAGATTTTTCACATTTAAGGTAAAGGATGCAATTTTAGCTAATATTTTCACAAGACAGATTTCTTAAGCTATCAATTACTATTTTAATAAAATTATAAATAGAACACTGATAAGCATATAGATTTATTTTTACGTGACTCATATATTCCATAAGAATCTTTTATAGGCATTGATGATTGCACATAAAAATTGTAGGAACATCTGGCCCTAGGTTATGTCACTAATGATCTCATAGATGAATTTATACATTCTCATCTTGACGTTTAAAGATGTTATCCAACTAGCATTTATTTCTACAGAATGTAAAATGAATTTATGCAAAGTTGTAAAGTGAAATCATCATATAATAAGGTGATATTTCTTATTATTATGTGAGATTTTATAAACATTTGAAGAAAATGTATGGACTGTCAAATCTCAAAGATGTATCTCAAGGTTTCCTTTCCTTCCTGGGTGTTTTTTAAATGTCAGTCTGACCATTTATTGAGAAAACATGTGTTGAATTCTTCCATATGCTGGGTCGCATAATAAAGGTTAGCAAAATAAAAATTAATAGCACATACTTGCTGTCTTCCAAAAACTCATAAGATAGCATTTATAACTTTGAGCCAGGCATAAACACATTTGACACCCCAAGAATAACAATCAAATTTCTCCTAAATTGGCTTCTTAGTATCAGGATGAGGACACAGATAGGCTGCTTCCCCCAACACGCTGTCATTTCCATACCTTGGAGCCAGGCTGTCCTTTCCCAGGCGGTCCTTCTGGGCCTCTTGTTCCTGGAAGCCCTGCTTCTCCCTAGAGGAAAGGGAGCGGATAATCCCACCTTGTCTCCTTTTATTGTCAGTGGATTCACCTGAGATCCTCCAAAACATACTAGACTCTAGTCTCAAAATTAATTTGGAAGTTTACCAACTTGAATAAAACAACACCAAATTCCACTTTAACTCAGCAGCTGGAATTTCATGAGAAAGTCTAATTTCTCAGCCAATTTCCAAACCAAATAAGCTCACTTTCTTTTGGCTCTTCATTCGCATTTGGTGGATTTTTTTTTTTAACAAGAAAGACCTTCAGCCTTTACATCTGCTGTTTTTCACTACTTTTATTGAAAAATGAATATTTCAAATGTCAACTCAAAATACTTCAGACAATCTTTACAATGACCTTACTTCCTGAATGCATTTACAGAGTCTCATTTTGAAGAGAGAAAAAAGTATGTTTCTCTTAAGTTTAAATGCATGTGCTTTCTAGAAATCCTCAAGTAATTTACTGGAGAACACCATAGGCAGAACGCCAGAGAAAAGGCAGAGGATATAAGACACTACCTCAGTCTTTGAATAGGCATTCTTTATAAGGGAAATTTAGGATCATGGGCTCTTTTTTTCTTAAGGAGACTAAATTTGTCCTGGATAATTTAATCTGAGCTCCTGCAGGATCAATATATCAGTATATAATATAGTTTTAATTCCAGTAATATGAAAAACCTGGTCTTACCTTCTTGCCTTCGGTTCCGTCTTCTCCTGGTACTCCTGGTTGTCCTGGGACCCCTATTGAGCCTGGCTCCCCCTAGTGGATGAACAAAGATTTTATTTTCTGGAAGTTTTATTTATATGCCCTCCATTTGAGGGACTTGCAATTGGATCTGATAGTGTCTATGAAATGCCTCTGAGAAATCTGATTACTTAATAGTAATTGAACTATTTGACCTTAGGCAAGTTACTTAACCTCTCTGGGCCTTAGTTTTGGATTCTGTTCTTATGGGTTGAATTGTGACACCCAAAAAGATATGTTAATGTCCTAACTCTTGGTTAACTATGAATGTGTCCTTAGTTGAAACTAGGATCTTTGCAGATATCATCCAGTTAAAATGAGACCATTAGAGTGGGTCCTAACTCAGTATGACTGCTGTCCTTATAAGAGGCAAATGCCACCTGAAGACAGACCCAGAGAGAGGACCATGTAACCACAGAGGCAGACTGAAGTGATGCAGCTACAAGCCTAGTAATGCCAAGGATCAAAGCCACCACTAGGAGCTAAAAAGACACCAAGGATTCTTTACAGGTTTTGGAGAAAGTATGGCACTACAGACACCTTGATTTTGAGCTTCTAGCCTCCAGAACTGTGAGATAATACAGTTCTGTTTTTAAGCTACCCAGTTTCCATTAGCTCTAGGAAAACATTAGTAGTATAAAAGTGAAATGAAAAATTTCGTTTCTAATATCACTTCTAACTCTAATATTCAATAATTCTACTTAAAGTTAATTTATGACTAAGAATTAATCTTTTGGCCAGGTGCAGTGGCTTACACCTGTAATCCTAGCACTCTGAGAGGCCAAGGCAGGTAGACTGATTGAACTCAGGAGTTTGAGGCCAATCTAAACAAGAGCAAGAAACTGTCCCCCCCACCCCCCCCCCAAAATAATAAATCTTCTAAAATTTTCAAGAAAAAACACATGGTACTTTCAAGCAGGACGAACGTGTCCTTGCTGCATTTACTAACTAAAATTTTAAACAAACATTGGAAAACATCAATAAATGGATAACCTTTAAGAAAAATATAAATTACATAAATGATGTAAAAAAGGAATGGACAAGCCAACTAAACCAATACCATTAAACAAACAGAATCAGCAACTGAAACTCTCTACTTCCTCTCCTTCCAAGATCACAGGCTAAGTTGGTTTTACAGTTAAGACTTAACAAACTTTTAAACCTTTGAAGAACATGTATTCCCTATTTATATGAACAGTTCTGAAAAATAGAAAAAGGGGGAAGTCTACCCAATTTATTTTATGAGGCTTATATAACTTTGATAGAAAAAAATTATATAATGACAAGAAAACTAACATTATAGACCAGTCTACTTGTGAAATATAGATGCAATTTAAGTGTTCAATCAAATGCTTCAATTTCCCTTGAGTTTACTACCTGAATAAAGTTTTTAGGCCACAGCTTAGGGATAGAGAAGCCAGGAAAAGCTCAGATATCTCTCTAATTTAAAGAAACAAATGTAGGAGTCAAGATCAGCTAGTGTTTCAAAAGTATACAGGGAAGATTACCAGAGAGGAAAGAGTTACACAGAGAAAAGTATGAAACTCTTCTAAGCATCCCCCTCAAATATTCAGCACACATGTGTGAAGAAACTACCACAAACCTGGGAAAGAATCAACTTAAAAGATTAAAGAGGACTGTCAGTGGGCCAAGAATAGTGCCTGCTCTGAATGACAAGAAAGAAAACCTCACAATTCTGAGGACATAGATTAAAGTTCTAAAACGGTCTTGCCTCAGTAATGGGAGAAAATTAACCTAAAGGCTGCTCTAGTCCTACCTAACAAAGCTTAATATCAAAACTCTAAAGGCTCAATCTGTTTTCAAGTAACTTAAAAGGATTCAAGAACAAAATTCAAAACTAGAGGAAAGCAAAAATATCTAGCATCCGAAAAGGTAAAATTCACAATGTCAGACATCCAATTGAAAATTATCAGACATTTGTATAAGATGGGAGATATAGCCCATTGTGTTAAGAAAAAGTGATCCATCAAAACTGACCCAGAAAAGATACCAATAATAGAATTAGTAGATAAGGACATTAAAACAGCTATTATAGGAGGCGCCTATGGCTCAAAAGATTAGGGCGCCGGCCCCATATACTGGAGGTAGCAAGTTCAAACCTGGCCCTGGCCAAAAACTGCAAAACAAACAAACAAAAAACAAAAAAACCTATTATGACTAAATTCCATACAGCCAAGAAATTAGAGAAAACTTGAGGCATGTTAAATTGAGACATGAAAGGAGAATGACACTTGAATCAAATTGAACTTCTAGATTAGAAAAGTACACTGGATAGAATTAAAAGCAAATTAGGTATGGTAGAAGAAAAGATTAGTAAACTGAAAGATAGAGCCGTAACTACTATCCAAAATAAAACCCATGGAAAAAAGAGACTGAAAAAGAATGAGCAGAACATCAGTGAACTGTGAGACAACTTGAAGATTCCTAATATAAGTAAAATTAGAGTTCCTGGGTTGTGGGGAGAAGTGATATTTCAAGAAATACTAGCAAAATATTTTTCTGATTTGATGAAAAACTTAGATAACCCTTATATCTGAGAACATCACTTAATACCAAGCAGAAGAAATATGTCTAAGACATACTTTGTCACATGGCTCAACACCAATAATTTAGAGAAAATCTCAAAAACATCCAGAGGGAAAAAATACATGCTGTGTAGAAAAAGGAATATAAAGATAACTGATTGCTCATCACAAACAATGCAAGGGAGAAGACACTAGAGCAACACCTTAAAAGTCCTAAAAGGAAGAAAACTAAATAACAACTGCAACCTATAATTCCATACCCAGCAAAAATATGGTCAAATAAAAATCCTTTTTTAGAAATTGATTTGGCAGTTTCTTGAAAACCTAGTCACCTGCCATCTGACCGAGGCATTTTGCTTTAGGTGTTTGCTCAAGAAAAATTTTTTAAATGCCCATTTAAATACACAAAAATGTTCATAATGGCTCTATAATATCCAAATTCTGGGAACAACCAAAATTTCTATCAACAGGTGAATAGGTAAACAAATTGAGGTTTATCTATATATTGGAATACTATTCAGCAATACAAAGGAATAAACTATTTGCACATGCTACAGTGTGGACCTCCAAATAATTTTGCTGAGTGAAAAGAAGCCAGGAAAAAAATAAATGAATAGTAAATGATTACATAAAATTCTAGGAGATGCAAACTAACCTATGATGACAAAAATCAGCTGAATGGAAAAGAAGATAACCATAAGGCAGATCTGTCAAAAGCCTGTCAGTAAAGACAGAACAAAGTAAGGAGGGATGATGGAAGGACACTATTATCACACAAAGGGACAGGTGATAATTCCTGAGGTTTATGGATACCTTTTTATCTTGGTTGTAGTGTTGACTTCAAGAACATATACATATGTCAAAACTTACCAAATTGTACACTTTAAATATGTGCAATTATGTGTTATCATATAACAAATGCAGAGGGTGCCAAAATATATACACATTTTAAGAAAGGAAAAAACTGTACTAAAAATTTAATATTCAATATATACTGATAATGTTTGTTATCTTGTATATTGTATCTTTATCTCTTATAATTGCAGAAGTCAATATGACTTGAGTATTACAATTTTAATAGTTTTTTCCTTTCTTAAAATATGTATACATTTTTAGTACCCTTTGTAGTTATCAAAAATGAAATTCTGAGTAAAAAATTAGTCAATTAAATTATTATCACAAAAAAGTATACATTGTGATGCACTGGGTTTATCTCAAGAATGCAAAGATGGTCCAACATCTAAAACTTCTGTAAATGTAATATATCGTATTAACAGGTTAAAAGGGGAAAACAATAGTTATTTCAGTAGATGCATAATTTGATAAAATACAATACTCATTTACAATTCCAACCAATGTTTTGTACAATTGAAATAGGAAGATATTTTCTTAACCTAATAAGGTTATTCATCAAAAACTTACAGCAAATGCTACATTTAAGAGTGCAATTTTGGAAGTACTTCCTTTAAAGTCACCTCTGTTAAATATTGTACTAGAGATCCTAGCCATGCAAATAATAAAAATAATGAAAGAAAGAAGAAACAAACAAGAATAGGTAAAATTTTATTTTCAAACAATATGTTTATGTACATTAAAAATTTTCAAATCAAGGCTTAGTGCCCATAGCACAGTGGTTACAGCACCAGCCACATACACCAAGGTGGGTTCAAACCCATCTTGGGCCAGCTAACAACAATGACAACTGCAACAAAAAATGGCTAGGCATTCTGGCGGGTGACTGTAGTCCCAACTACTTGGGATGCTGAGGCAAGAGAATCACTTCAGCCCAAGAGTTTGAGGTTGCTGTGAGCTGTGAAGCCATGGCACTCTACCCAGGGCAACAGCTTAAGACTCTGCCTCAAAATAAATAAATAAATAAAATAAAAAAATCAAAATAAAAATTTAAAAATCAAGAGACTCTATGAACAAAAGTACTAAGAGATTTTACAGGGTGACTGGATTAAAAATCAATATACCAAAACAAAACAAAAAACACTTTCCCTACAAACCTGTAACAAATAATTAGAACATGTAGAAAAAGAGAAATTTCTCCAGAGTATCTGGGAATAAATTTAACTAAAGAGGTAAGATCTTTATGGAGAAAATGACAGATATTGTCCTGAAAAATTAGAATTTTACTCTGTGGTATAAAAGATTCCCTATTTAAACAGTAGATTCAATGCAATTCAAATAGAATATTTTGTTAAATTAGATAAGACACTACTAAAGTATGTATCTTAGAATTGATAATAACCAAGAAAGAAGACAATAGTATTTTTTCTTTTAGATGATGAAACTTACTATAAACCCATCTTAATCAAAATGGGGAAATAATAGCACTGAGAAACATAAATGGACTCATGGAGTAGAACAGAAAGCTCAGGCACTGATCCTCACAAATACAGAAACTTGATACGTGACAGGTGCACTGTAAGTCAGTGTGGCAAAAATATAAACTATTAACTGACACTGGAACACCTGGTTCTTTAGATGGAAAAAACAGATCTGCACATTCACTTTATACACAAAATTCTATGTGGATTAAAATACTAAACTTAAAATGCAAAACACTAAAACTTTCAGATAAAAATACATAAGAATATCTTTATGATTTTGAGGTCAAGAAGTGTTTTTAAATAATATTTAAAAAGCACAAATCATAAAGGGATAGAAATGCATGAAAATTTAAAACTTCTGTATAGAAAAATGTACTCTAAGTAAAGTGAAAAAGATAAGCCACAGCCTGGGATGAAGATATTTGCAACCTATATAACAAAGGATTAATATCCATATATAAAGAACTACAATTAATAAAAAAGGAATGTTCAACCTTAAAAAACATGAATGCAGGCCATTAAGCACATGAAGAACTGTTCAAACAATTAGTAGGGAATAAAAATTAATACATAGGATATATTTGTATACACTGCATATTTGCAAGGATGTAGAGAAAAGAATATCATTACCTGCCGCTGGCAGGAGGCTAAACTATCATAGCTATTTTGGGCAGGATTTCTGCCCAAAAATCAAATTGAAGACTTGCCTACTCTATGATCTTCCCATTGTACCTCTAGCTATTTATCAGCTACAAGTCAGAGAAGCCTGTATCCTGACTTACAAAAAGAAATAGAATGTCATGGCAGCATTGTTAGCAAATGCAAAAATGAGAAGCAATTTAGATATCCATCAACAGAAAAATGGATAAATATAAAATAAGATATTTTCATACAATGCAATACTACAGAGCAATTAAAATAACTGAATTAAAGATATAGAAAAACACAAATAAAATATGAGTGACCATAAATATATTACAGAATAATACATTAAGTTTAAGACCACAAAAAAGCAATACAGTAGAACCTCTGTAGGTTGACCACCCAAGGGACCTTAACAAACTGGTCAACATATGGGGATGGTTAACACAAGGAACTAGGCCTCCTGTACTGATATATACATGTGGTACATGTCTGGTCTATGAAAATTAGGTCAACTTAAGGAGGTGGTCAATGTAGGAAAGTGGTCAGCCATGGAGGTTCTACTATATATGGTTTGATAAAACATGTGTGAGAAATTATAAAAGCTTTGAAAGAATGATAAACTAAATTCATAATGATGATTATTTAAACCAAATTTATAATGCTGATTATGTTTCAGGAGAGAAGTGAGAGCAATAGTATTGGGGAGGACAAGCAGGAGGCTTCCTAGCTATTATCTGTAATATTTCTTTGAAAAAGTATCTGGATCTGTGCAAAGTGGTTCACGCCTGTAGTCCCAGCCACCTGGAAGGCTAAGGCAGAAGGATCCCTTGAGCCCAGGAGTTTGAGGCTGCACTGAGCTCTAATAAGGCCCCTGCACGCTATCTAGAGTGACAGAGCGAAATCCCATCTCAAAAATTAAAAAAAAAAATTAGAGTTAATATGGCAAAATGTTAACATTCGGTAAATCTGGGCTATGAAATACATTGCTGCCCTTTGTATTTTCTCTCTAATGTTGAGTATATTTGAAATATTTCATTTTTTTAATTAAGAGAAGCTTAAGATTGCACATACAGTAAGTGGCAAAACTGAGAGTTGAACTCAAGTAGTCTGACAGTGGAGCTCACTATAGTGCATGTTGCCTCTCTGCAATTGACATATATAACAGAATAAGTGTGTTTACATATATAAACACATGTCTATAGTATATATATGTATGTTCATTTGTACAACATACTTATCACTTAGCCCATTTATTGTATAACCATCAAAGCCATGCAAAAATGGCTACTATGATTACTATATGGATAAATTTTTTATCCTTTGTAATTTTACATTTAAATATATATATAATGTGTATATTATTCTTTTAATACTCAAATTATTGCAAGAATAATGACAATGAAGTTTAGCATTAAACATGGTTCACCAAGTCCTATATAAGTTCAGGATTAGTTATAGAAATTGTGAAAGGTAAACTAAGGACTCGTTTATTTATTCAACAGTATTTAATGAGTACCTATCATGTCCCCCAAGCTGAGAATTCACTAACAAGCAAAGTAACTGAGGTGCCTGCTCTAGTGGAGTGTGTATTTAAGAGTAACACCGTCCAACAGAAATATAAAGCAAGCAATACGTGCAATTGTAACTCTTATAGTAGTAGAAGCCTGTGGGGTAAAACCCTGCAAACTGTGTGCTCACTTTTAAACTCCAGAAGCAGGCGGACAGACTTCTGTGGAAAGCAACTCTGTCAAAGACCCGGTAGCCTCGGTCAACATAGAACAGGGCCTGAAGGTTTGGGCCTAAAAACCCATCGGCAGTGACTCTGGCCATGTGGCTGTTAAGCCTGTGAGGAAAGGGTTAAAAGCCTTCCTGCAGAGACACAGCCTAGAAGTTGATAAAGGTAAGTTTATCAGAAAACTACGTAGGTCTCCAGGTTGCCTAGAAACAGAGGCCATAAACCTGCTTTCTGTAATACAGTGAGTGCATAGTATAACTCCAAGGTTTTACTCCCCTCTTGGTAGTCTCTAGTCTCTAGACATACTCCCTTTTGCAACTGTCTCAAGGTTTCAAACTTTGTGTCTATTTGAAGGTTGAACTAACTTTAGAAAAGTAGTATGAATGCTTTGCTTGTTAATTAATAAAGTGTAAGTGACCAGCCTACTATACAAGGTGGTCATGAACAATAAAGCTTTGCTACTTGCCATCAGCGGGTAGTCTGTCTCTTTCATCATAATAATTCCAGATGGGAGACTACACCTGTGGCCACGCTGTCTGTCTCTCGCAAAACCCCAACGCAACAGTAGCCACATTTAAAAAGGTAGTTACACATAGTTAGATGATACATGATCTATATTGTGTTTGGATATGAAAGAAATCTTATAAAATATATAAATTAACAAATCATGTCTGAGCACATGAGCAACTCACCTTTGGACCTTGTATTCCAATTCCCACTGGTCCTCTAGGGCCTGTAGGTCCCATTTGGCCTACTTCTCCCTAGTAAGGAAAGAGTATTCGAATATAGCAGAAAAAAATAATAATGTATTCCTAGTTTTGCTCTCTGAAGAACTACCTTATATCAATAAAGTAAAACAGTTTCATGTAATTAATATATAGATATAGATATAGATATATCCTGAAATCCCTTCAGATGGACAGATTTTCACCAAATTTGGAATGTATATATGGGATAGATACATATCCTATGTATAGAATATACACATATGATATACTGTATATGATCTGACTTTAAGTATAGGACAGACAAATATTCTAATGAATTTTGAACATGTAGCATATTGAAAATTGATTTTAAAGACCCCCTATGGAAGGCACCTAGAAAGGGTAGGCAGTTTCATTCCATAACAACTAAAATTGACACATGAGAAGCCAATGACATAGTGACTGCCAATCCAGAGCAATATCACAGCCAGAGGAAACCACCTGAGATTTTGATGATGAGTTCCAAGTCAAAAGTTGCAAAGACACAACAGTGTTCTATTGAGCTGCTGCTCACATAAATAGCTCTGAGAGAGCTCAAAGGCAACCAGTTGCAGACAAGTATTTTATTTATTTGACAGTGATTAGTAATTCTTGGCAGCAACATTAAGGATAGCTAGTTAAATAACTAAAGTGCCACGCTTCTCCTCAAGGGGTAAATAATAGTTCCTTCCAATTTAAGAGGTAATCGATTGCTAAACTCACAGAACAATTTTGTTAGGTCATTTCTGACACCATCTTTTTAAGGTTTTGTTAGTTGAATCTCCTGAGGGAGTTCTGGTAACAATGAAAATTAGCCAACAGAGAGGCATGGATTCACTGGTTGACTCTACTGACATTACTATTTGAGTTGCTAGAATACAATCTCATACGTAAAAGTAACAAAACAAAACACATAAAGACTGTATGAGTTTCTTAAAGCATACAGAATATATATTTTCTAAATTGTTAGGAATATTAGTAACATTTTACATTAAGATTATGATTTTTAAATTCATGCTGTTCTCTTCTAAATGCACTCACATTTAGCAGAAAATAGCAGTTATACTGTAGATATATTAAACTCTCCTCTCATTCAGAAAGTTACCTTGGAACCAGGTGAGCCTTGTCCTGGGGGCCCTTGTGGACCAGGTGGACCAACAGGACCTTGGATTCCCTTTAAAATAAAAATTTTTTAAATAGTATCAGGGAAATTAAGAAGACTTCTAGATAAATTTCAAATCTTCTAAAGTAAAAATTTAGTTCACACTCCACAATAGATTATTCATACTGAATAAACATTTGATGAATGGTGTGAGGGAAGCTGCCAGTTGAACTATAAGACACATTTCTTCCCTTCTGCCATAGTAAGAAAAATTTCAGCTGGGTCACATGGCTGCCTTGAATAAAGACCCCATTTTTCAGTACTTATTGCAGCCACGTGTGGTCACATGGATGAGATCCCCCTAATAGGATGTGCATGGATTAATGTGTGCAATTTCCACTTAGTCCTAAAGGAAGAGGTGTGCCTCCTCCTTTCCTTTTCCTTTTTCCAGTGGCTGGAACAATGATATGGGGGCCATCCAGGAGCATGGGAACAAGGAAAGCACCTTCAGGAAGGTTGACTAGCAAGCATAAAGAAGGCTGAACCCAAGGACATTGATGAATAGAGCCACCACACCAGCTTGGAGTTCTAAATAAGAGAAATAAAATTATACCTTAATTATGAAATAGTTAACCCATTTCAGAGCTCTATCACATGCAGACAAACCTACATCCTCTTTGTACTAATCAGTATGTATCAGGATATTAAACTGAAGGTTTGATCTAACCTCTAAGAAGTAATAGTAGACACCAAACTGGAGAATGTTCAAACACTTGACTTTCTCTTTCAAATTGTGGGTATAAAAAGGGGTGCGTCCATACATGTATATGTGTATATGGTGTTATTTATATTTTTATATATTTCACTTTACATCTAAGGTGATGGAGCCTCTACATATTTAATGAAAATCTGGACGCCGACTCAGCACCCATAGCTCAGTGGTTAGGGTGCTAGCCAAATACACCAGGGCTAGCGGGTTTGAACCTGGCCCAGGCCTGCTAGAACAACAATGACAACAACAACAACAACAAAAATAGCCAGGCATTGCGGCAGACGCCTGTAATCCCAGCTACTTGGGAGGCTGAGGCAAGAGAATCGCTTAAGCCCTAGAGTTGGAGGTTGCTGTGAGTTGTGACAGTACAGTACTCTACTGAGGGCAACATAGTGAGATGCTGTCTTAAAAAAAAAAAATTCTAGAGGCCATTTGAGAGAGATTGTAAATGTGTTGCTGGAAAGAAAAGTTCTCTCATAAGCAAATGAGGGAGAAAATTCATTTTTATAAGAAAAAAGGGAAGATCTAATATAACAAGAATACAATTGATAAACATATTAAATTAAGGATAAGGACAACATTGAAAATGGAAGAAGTTAAGGAGGTTAAGTGTTTTTTAAAACTAAAGAACAATAACCTCCCTCAAGGACCAGCATTAAAGGTAACAGGAAGCCGCAGCTGGAAGGTCCAGAGTTCAAAGATCCAGATTTGTCTTCGAGCCTCATTTTTAGGCCCATGGTGGTAACTCAGCACCAAGAACACCACTAAACCCAAGATGGGACAGCACTGTCCAGCCACTCTAAGGATCAGAATATAGTGTTGGCTAACACCAGCAAATAAACTACAAAGTTTGAGAATACCCACAGGGATAGTCAAACCATGATCTCTGAGTTGTCAAAAAATCCAGCTCTTAATTATTATCTAAATATTTATTTACAGATTTACTTTGGCTGCTTCTGCACATTAATCCTCCTAATGTATTATATTAGGACTTCTGCCAAGGGTAAGGTAATGAAAAAAAAGAGTCAAATCCAACTTTGCTGTTTCTTGGACTAACAAAAAAAAAGTAATAATAATTTGGCAGATGTTTAGAAATAAACTCAAAGAGAAAAAAAGAAATAAACTCAAAGTTAATGCCAACAATGAGATTTGAAATTATTTCATTTTTTTCTCTCTTTTCCCAATACCCTAGATAAAGGAAGTGCTATTCATTCTCTTGGCAACAGAAAAATCCAAATCTGAATCAAAAATTTTATTCAAACTCACTTGCTGCTTTTTTCTAGGATAGGGTGACCAGATTTTAACATTTGTAAAGCGGGACAACATGGGGTCGGGGGAGGCTGGGGCAGGGCAGGGCAGGACAGGGTACCAGGCAGGGCAGGGCCTGACAACAATGCAAACTTTGATAAGCAGTTCTCGATAATCACTTCTCAACAATTATTTGTTATTATTACAGTTTAACATTATAAAATTAACAAAAATAATATAAAACTCATATTCTGGCGAAATAGCCACATGGCAGGCAAAAACTATATATTCCCTTCCTATTCTCCCTCCCGTTCGTGCATTCTTTCCAAAAATCTGGACTTTTTTAAAACACCGCCGGACACGGGACAAATTGTTAAAAAGCGGGCCTGTCCCACCAAAGGTGGGACGTCTGGTCACCCTATTCTTGGAGGATATTCAGCACAAATCTGGATCTGTTGGTCATTTTGATTAAAGGAGACTATGTAGGTAAAGGCATATGGTAAACAACAGTAGAGAGTACTGTTATATTATCTGCACATTATTTAGATTTAACACAGTTGCCCAGCTTTTCTTGAAATTACCAGAAGATTCTGGAAGCAGTTCCAGGCCTACATGGAGAAACATTCTTAGAGAGCATTCCTTTCTTCTACCCAAGAGAGGCCAAATGTCATTTATAAATCCTATCTGTGGTTTGCTTCTATTCAGAAAGAGTGCCCTGTAAATTAAATGGTTACCCCTGGTCTTAGGCTTAAGGATAATGTTTGTTTTTACATCGCTACATGGCTAGAGGATGGGAAATACTACTTCCATTGAGAGTGGAGTTTAATTACCCACAACTTTTCAAGGAGAAAAAATACATGAATCAACAGGTAAATAAACTATTACTCCCAAGTGAAACTAAAAATATAAAATATTACCTCAAAATGCTTTCCCTTAATCAGGTTTTAATTAAAATTCACAGCATCATGAAATGTACAATTTATTTTTTAAGTCTTCGGAAGTTCTAAAACATAACATCTTCTTATGAAACTATCTAAGCCTTTCCTACATTCTCTCCCAGGCTTATATTCCATTGCAATTTAACTATCAAGTATACTCATACATGTTTGCAGGACTGGATTTCAGTGAACCCCAACATTGGGCCAGAATGTTCTATACCGAAAGCAAAGGAGGAAGGCATTAATTACCTGTTCCCCTTGACTCCCAATTCCAGGCAGGCCCATTGGTCCTTGGGGCCCCACAGGTCCTAAATCTCCCTGTATAGAAAATAAGTCAGAAATATACCAATAAAATAAGATTTTAAGTAAAATAAAACTTTATTCTTTCATACTTTGCTATTAGGAGAGATTAAAATCTATCTTTACATTATAAAAAAGTATAACATGGAAAATTTTGAAACTTCATTTCATGCCTTTTAAGCAAATTTTATAGCTTATATTTGCCAAAATAGTAAACGACATTTTTGCTATTTAGTCTAAGGTGGCAAGCATTTGCATCAGCTTATGCTCATCAACTTGGATTTACCAGTCATTTTTCTCAACACCAAAAATTTCTGAATAGTAATTATCATAGTGCAAACACTTCCTGTTAGGATCATAACAGAAATATTCAAAAGTATAAAATTCATAATGTTCAAGAAAACTGGGATTTGAGAAATAAATTGAAGAAGACTATCTTTTTTTTTTTTTTTGAGACAGAGCCTCAAGCTGTCCCCCTGGGTAGAGTGCTCTGGCATCACAGCTCACAGCAACCTCCAACTCCTGGGCTCAA
>NW_003852400.1:25339807-25355553 GCF_000181295.1 Otolemur garnettii
CCTCCGCCACAATGCCTGGCTATTTTTTTTTTTTTTTTTTTGGTTGCAGCCATCATTGTTGTTTGGCAGGCCCGGGCTGGATTCAAACCCACCACCTTAGGTGTATATGGCTAGTGCCTTAGCCACTTGAGCCACAGGTGCAGAGCCAAGAAGACTATCTTAAAATTTTCTAAACACTGTTTTCTTCCAAAACATAATTAAAACGCATTTTGGAAATTAAGGAATGATCTTAGGTGAATACAACAAAATTAAAGAATCTCAACTTCTTCTTCTGTGAAATTGAGAAAACAAAGTGAGACCTATCAGCGAAAAGAACAATATCATTCATTCGTTCTTTGTGTCTTCATACAAATATCTGTTGAGGACGCAGTAAGAGTCAAGAACTGTTCCAAACACTGGAGAAATGAATGACCAAAACAACTCAAAACTGCTGCACTCAACAGAGCCTACATTTTACTAGGGGAAACAGAAGCTAACAAACCAGGCAGATAGATAAAGATTAATCCAGGAGGGGCGGCACCTGTGGCTCAAAGGAGTAGGGCGCCAGCCCCATATGCTAGACGTGGTGAGTTCAAACCCAGCCCCAGCCGAAAAAAATAAAGAAAATAAAATAAAATAAATAAAACTTAAAAAAAAAAAGATTAATCCAGGAAGGAGAGAAGCACTGACAAGTTTGAATTAGATGGTCAGAGATGGCCTCACTGATGAGAAGGGAGGAGCCAGGTAGAAACCTAGAGGAAAAGTATTTTAGGCAGAGCAAAGAGCCAGTGCAAGAATGATCAGCTGATGTTTTGCAGAACACCAAGGAGATAGTGCAGGGCAGCCATGATTACAAGCATGAGTGGCAGATGATGGAGGCAGGGGAGTATGGCAGCAGGGTCAGGCAAAAGAATCAGCAGGGCCTTTGAGGCTATTGTGAGGACTTTTCTCTGAGTGAGATGAGAAGCCACTGGGTAGGAAAGGTAGAGATCTTCCTTTTTCAGGCTCAATTTGAAGCTGTGTTGAGAATAGACTAAAGGAAAATCTACGTGAGAGATGATGGGGGCATGAGTTGGGGTGTTGATAGCAGAGTGAGTGGGCAGTACTGAGAGCCTAGGTATATTTTGAAGGTAGAGCCTAGAGGATTTGCTGGATTGAGAGGACTCTAAGATGTCTCCAAGGTCCTTCGATGAATAGACTTGTCACTTACCAAGGAGAAGCCTGAGAGAGAAGTGAGAAGGGGGTGGGGAGGTGATATCAGGAGCTCAAGTTTGAACAAGTTAAGTTTGAGAAGCCTAATACGGACATCTAAATGGAGATAGCAGGTACTAAGGAGAGGTCTGGGCTGGTTGGGAACCCTCAGGATATAGATGGTATTTAAAGCCATGAATGAGTGACTTTGCCAAGTAGGTAGAGAAAAGGCAAGGTCCAAGGATAGAGCCTTTTAAGCACCCTATTTAGAGGTCAGAGACATTAAGAATCCACAGCAGCAGAGACTGAGAAGGAACTGTCAGGGAGACCAAGGGAGGAGAGTGCTTCAGAAAGGTGAGGGATCCATCTGTCAAATGCTATCTGTAGGTCAAGGAAGTTGACAACTGAGAATGGACCATTGGATTGGGCAACGTGGTTACGATGCTTATGGTAATGGCAATTGTATTTAGACTACATCAGGATCATTAAGCTTATTCTTAAACAGTTGAATAGCAAATATTTTTGGCTTCAGGGCCATAATAACATCTCTTGCATAATTGATCAATGCTGCTTTTGTAGTGCAAAAGTAACCATAAGAGTAGCACTTTTTCTAGGATAAGTTCATAAACATAATTGTCAGATCTCATAGGACAACAGCTCTGATGGCCATTCCATACTAAGAGTTCCAAAATTGCTCTGAAGGAGGCACTAGTGTTGGTGCATAGCTTCCCAATGGAAGTACCTCAAAGGTGACCATAGTGATATTCAGCAATGAGGTATGTAGCACTTTTTCACAGGATGAATTAGCAAACTAAACTGTCCAACCTCATATGTGATAATATCCTGGTATATCAAAGTATTTTCTTTACAAGAGCTCCAGGTATAAAAACATAAGTTCCATGTCACAATACCATCTGAAAAAATTTACTTACTAAACTCATAAAACAATGGTTCTGTTGTACTCAGTTCTTACTGCTCCAAAGGAAAAAAGAATATCTTATATATTTTTTTGGAGTATTTTAGAGCTGTAGTTACAACCAGAGCTGAATCATGTGAACAAAGAATTATATTAAATCTAAAATTTATATAACTTACTATTTATCATTTTTTCTGCTGTTTAAATATACATAACCAGAAAAAACAACTACCAGTAAATAAAAACAGCAAGTCATTCACATCAAAACCTAACACTTGAAATAATCATGAGAATCAATTGTTCTTCTAATATAATACATGATATAATAACATGCTTAAAGGCTGACATATAAATGACTCCTGGTTGATATGAGGTATTTGTTTTGGGCATATTTCTCATACCCTCTTCCTCTCAGGCAACTTTACTTCCACTGCTCGTTAGGGTCTTATCAGTCTTCAGTAGTTTCTATCCCTAGCCTGACTCCTATTTCTTACCTGGTATAATTCACAGCTATTGTAAAGACAATAAATAACTAGTGAGAAAAGCAAACCTGAAGCTGGGAGCTGACCTGCCCCTGGCAGGTGGGTAGGCTGTGGTGCTGAACATACACAGTTTTAGAGATCATCCACATCAGATAAGGCTGCGTTATGACTGTGATGGACCAAGAAGGATGCGAGACCTCTCCATAATCATATCTGAGCACCGACAAAAGCAGCAAACATTGTCCAAACCCTCCAAAATTGTCATTCTCCTCTATTGGTTAAAATAAGTGACTGCTACTTCTTTACCAATTATTACTCAGTCAGGGGCAAATTTTACAGAACAAATCCTTTTATTTTATTAATACGTTTTTGTTCATCTTTTATATTTTTAGCTTCTAAAATGAGCCTATTTGAGATACCAAAAAATAAAATAAGATTCAACAAAATAATCCTCCCAGACTGACCAGTTACTAATGTTACTAACTGGAACATTAGTAAGCCCTGGGTGCTAAATTGATGGCTCCGCCAAGCGTAATTTAGTTCTAACTTTTCCCACTACCAAAGGAGGCTGGCTGGTAAGAGTGTATGGGGGTCAAGTATGCCAGTCTATTATCAGCTTTTGACAGTGGCACACTGTGTATATGAAGTGGAATTTGTAAATAGTTGCACAACTCAACAGCATTTATCACTTCTGTCTGCTTAACAGCCCATAATGTCAAAGAAGCCCAAAGGAAGAAAACAAATGTTTTAATGAGGATTGGGAATTGCAATATTATCTTCTTTCTGCTAAAGATAAGATGATTTGATTGCTTTGTGATACTGCAATATCAACATTAAAAAAAGTTGATGCTTATCAGCTTATAACACTCACAAATATTTTAAATTAGAGAGAGCAGTATGAAAGGTTGCATTGCAGAAATTAAAAGATGAAAAGCAAAAGCAAAGACAATTCTTTCAAGCAGAAATAAGATCTGGAAACAATACCACTGAAGCATCTCATAAAGTAGCTGATATACTGGGGGGGGATATAAAGCGATGTAAAAATTGTGAAAGAATGCATTTTTGAAGTTGCAGAATGCTTAGACCTAAATAACATTTCAAGAACAAACAATTGCCTCTTTCAAGGAAAGAGTGATCACCAGCATGAATTATCCTTCAATTTAACAGAACAACTTCGTGCAACACTTCAAAAGGAAAATATATATTATTCAATCACTTTGGATGAGCCAATTGATACTGCTGACTTTGCGCAGGTTTTATACTTCATTCAAGTCATAACCAAAGATTCTTTTTGCTATGAAGAATTACTTGCTTGGGGCATTCTTGCCAACAGAACACAGGGAATAGATATCTTCAACAACTTTCAAGATAAACGTCATGAAGTTGGACTGAATTTGGTAAATTTAGTGAATGTACAGACAGTGCACCTTCCATGACAGGAAAATATGAAGGGGGTTATTGCACAGATTTAAAAAACATATTAACAGATCCAGATGCTCAGTTCTTTTCATCGTATCTTGCATCATCAAAATTTCTGTGCTAAAGCTACTATTTTAAGTGACACTTTGTAACAAGTTACGAGTATGATAACTATATTTGGGCAAATGCAACACGGCATCAGCTTCATCAGTTTCATAACACGCTGAAGTTGAACGATGGGGTAGGTATCCACTGTGGATTTTTCCCATCATTCTAAAGTACATTGGCTATCTCAAAATTTTATTTCTGTGAGAACAGATAAGCTTTATGAGGAACAGAATCAGCAATGTGAATTATTGAAATAAGATTTCTATAGGAATGCAGCATTTCTGTGTGATATCACGTCAAATCAAAACAACCTGAATATTTCTTTGGAAGATAAAACTAAGACTATATATGATATATCATTAAAAAAATCCAAGCATTTCAAAAAAAGTTGTCTTCTTTTTCAAAACACTTCTTTAAGAAGAAATTTTGAGTGAACATTTTCCTCAGTTAGCCAAGGTCATTGATGAGCAGGATGATATTTGGGAATCATTTAAAGAATAGGCAGCTGTTATAGAACTATTAATTGGAGAACACTGTAACAGTTTCGCTGACTTTAAGAATCATGGTATCACACTCAAATTAGCGTTTCAGCTTCACCTAGTTGTCATCACCAGGGCACCTAGAGAACTTCAGATGGAATTGATTGATATCTCAGGAGATGATATTTTAAACTCATTCTTTGATGCTAAGAAGGATCCAGTTGAAATACGAAAAAATGCAGTAGAACACCCACACTTTCAGCAACACACCCGAGACATGCTTCCTTGCTTATTGCTATGAATCTACACTCTCCTACCAAACTCTAATCAAGATGCCACCAAACTCTAATCAAGATGCCCTTAAGGTCACAAATGACTGATACCCAACTAGAGGATCAATTAAAGTACGGACCTTCATGCTACAACCAAATATTCACATACTTTTCAATAAAAAGTCAATACAATGTTAGTTAACTTTAAAATTAACATAGTTTTCATTTTTTGAAGTTATTAAGTACATAGTAGTTAGATTTTTACAAAATATTATACATTTCAAGTGTATCTAATTGAAGTTTCTTGAATGCAGCCTTTTTGATTACAGCTAAATTAATGCAGCCTTCCAACATGAAAAGGATCCTCACCCCAACTCAGCCTGACTCATTTTTTCCCCCAACTTCTAAATGTGATTCCTTAAAATGCATAGAAGTATCCCTACTTCCTGCTAGCATCTATCCAGACCTAACCCCTGCTTTCTTGAACACTCCCTCAAATCACCAAATACAAGGGCAAATTCTATGAAAAATCTTATCTTTCATACTCTTCCCAAGTCACTGTAGGTGTCCCGTGGTATGTGGTCTTCATCCCTGCAGTGAATCAATATCCCTTTGTTCAACTATAGAGAGAATCCTCTTGGTATCTACTAGAAGGCATCAACACTGGTTTTCCTAAGTGAGTTCACTTCTTGTTGAGAACCACTGTTACAAGGTAGTATGTTTGAATTAGAGCTAAGGATGGATATGCACTTCTGGACCAGGGTCCAGTCTATATATTTTTAACAATTATTTTCTTTACTAAGAAGATGTGTGCCTTTTAATAATGTCTGGCTTCAAAGTTGCTTTGCTGATTATAGAAGTCCCTGGATATCAGAACCCAAGTAAGTGAAATATTTCCATAAATATAAATGATAGGTTATCTCAGATCATACTAGGTAATTCATCCTACATAGCAATATGTCTTTATTCAATAGATTTATAGTCGATTATAGTCAGCCAATGCCTGTGTGGCACTGTTATGTGTATAGTTCAAAAATGTACATACATAAAAATAACAACAGAAAAAATTTTATTGGCATTGTTCCTACTGTATATATAATACCTTGTCCCCTTTGATTGACAGGCCTTGTAATCCTTGTGGGCCAGTTGGTCCTTCAGAACCTTTTTCACCCTGAAAGTACGTGAGAAGGATATCAGTGACTAACAAAAATAAGGATTTTAAAAGAGCTTACACAATAATTACTATGAATCATGCTTTAAACTGATTTTTTTAAATCAAGCACTAAAGTCACCTCTCACACCAAATGGGTCATTCTGACTCTAAGATTTGCAACTTGTAAAAAAAAATAGTCATAACACTTAAGCAAGAGTCTGTCCAAGCAGAGCATATGTGTACTGATGTTGAAAAAGAGCCCAATTTACACTCTAAACAGAAATATTTGAAAATGAGATACCTAATCAATTACATAGTACGACTAGCTGGATCAGGACTCCTTTTACTTATTATTATTGCTGAAACTGGATCCATCACATAAAGAAAGTTTACTTGCTACGATTGGATTACTGATTCAATGTTTTGTATCCAAATTTATAAAGTTCATTGAAAACTTAGGTTTAAAAAAATTCATAGGTAGACCAAATGCGATGGCTCATGCCTGTAATCCAAGCTCTCCCGGAGGCCAAGCTGATGGATGGCTTGAGATAAGCCTGAGCAAGAGCAGACCCCATCTCTAAAAAAATAGCCAGGTGTTGTGGTGGGTACCCTTAGTCCCAGCTACTTGGGAGGTTGAGGCAAGAAGATCACGTGAACCCAAGAGTTTGAGGTTGCTGTGAGCTATGAGGCCATAGCACTCTACTGGGAGCAATAAAGTGAGACTCTGTCTCAAAAAAACAACAACAAAAGAGAATTCATAAGTAAATCTTCTTGGATATACTTCTGTAGTCACATGACCTCTGTAACTAGCTCTGGTCTTAATAGCAACAAAATCCTAACACTTTATGCATTTTTGTAAAAAATAAACCATGCAATCAATCAGAAATGGTATTCATTTAATAAATTTATTTAGAACCAAGAGTGAAATCAAGCAACATTTGCAAATTAGCCACAGGTAGCACATATAGAAAACATACATTGGTATGAATGATTGGGGAATAAAATTTTCTGACTAATAGGTTCTTCTGATCTTTACCACAGTGTATAATTGCACATGCTTGATCCTAAAACAACACAAAACATGATGCGTTCTCTCTTTGATGAGCTAGAGGTAAATGCAGTACCCTTGGTTTATTATTATTATTATTATTATTAATTATATTAATATATATAACATATTGACATATTATATATAATTATAATATATTATACTTAATATAGTATGATCTAATGATAATGATTATATTACAAATATAATAATAATGATTATATTATATGTAATATATTAATTTAATATATAATATAATAGTAGTAGTAGTATTATAAGAGTATATCATTATACATGTATCATACTTTACATAATATGTAAAGGTATGTTGAACCTGTCACTAAGACATGCCCTGGAACATTCCTCTTAGTGGTTGACATGTTCATTTCTTATTTGTTTCTTTATTTTCAAAAAAAAGATTATAAAAAGAAATAATTCTGGCTATTTTCCAGATTGTTTGGGCTATACATGAACAAAAATTTATTATGTGACAAAAAAAATTCAAAAATAATGTATTATAAATTTTTCCATGATACAATACCAAATTGCTAACCTCTGTCTTCTGATAATGATACTTTGGTTAATCAAAGGCATTTGTATTAGTAATTTCCCTTTTCTAACATACTATTTTCATTATTATCACAAATTAAAATTTGTTAGTTAACAGGGCCTCTTTTATTTATTTATTTATTTAAATCAGAGTGTCACTCTGTCACCCTGGGTAGAGTGCCATGGTGTTACAGCTCACAGCAACCTCAAACTCTTGGGCGTGGGCAATGCTCTTGCCTCAGCCTCCCAAGTAGCTGGAACTGTACACATATGCCACTATGGCTGGCTATTTTTTCTACTTTAGTGGAGACAGAGGTCTCTCTCTTGCTCAGGCTGGTGTCAAACTCCCGAGTTCAGGCAATCCACCCACCTCGGCCACCCAGAGTGTTAGGATTATAGGTGTGGCCACCATATTCAGCCAACAGGGCCTCTTTTAAAATTCAACCCAGCAGTCACTCACAACTTAGTATGAATTTTTTTGTTTCAATTGCTTTTTCTCTAGTTGAGATTAGGTTTCTGATAGGTAATTGAACACTGATCATGGTGGAAGAAACTAAGAATGAGATGCACTTATAAAGCTTTTCATACTGAAAAAGTCAACTGTTTAGTGACATGATGGAGTAACTGATGTGGGGGGGGTCTTAGCAGTGTGTGGTTCTCTGAGAAGTATGTGTGTGAACACATGTGGGTATGGAGAAAAAGGTTTGAAAATTAATCAAGAAGGACTCCAAAATATATCTTTATTTACTCTGAACTATTTTTAATGCTCCCTAATTATTTTGGGAAAACATGTCCTATGTTGCCTTTGACAATTGTGCCATAAGTTGTAGGTAACTGCCTAGATCAAGGGACAGCAAACACTGTCCCACTGGCCAAATGGAGCTCACTGCCTGTTTTTTGTAAATACAGTTTTACTGGAACAACTACACTCATTCACTTATACATTGTTTATGGCTGTTTTCAAGCCACAACAGCAAAGTTAAGTAGTTGCAACTGATACCATAAGGCTGGCAAAGCCCAAAATATTTTCCATCTGGACCTCTATAGAAAAATTTGCCAACTCCTGGTGTAGAAGAACTTGAGCTCCAAGAATTACACGTGGGAAGCAATAAGAAAGATTAAATTCTCAACTTCCAGGTAAAAAGTAGGTCTTTAATAACATTTTGTTCCTTGTGGTAAAATTTTCTTTCTTATTGTATTGATGGCAATACTATTACAGGTTGGTTTCTTATCTGTGTTTCACAAAGGGGGTTGCTGTGAGCAAAGCATTGTCATAGCTCTACTCAATGACAACTTCTGGGCACAAAGACAGCACACTTATCACTGTGGCTTTAATGGCTACAAATCACTTTAAAAGATTTTTCTAATGTCATATGTAGTAATTGCTTGAAGTGGAAGTCTATTATAATTGCAAATTTCAGTGTACTTTCACCTGGGGAGAGATTTACATATTCCTTCATTTACCAGGATGAAGATGGTCAGGAAAATACGTAATTCCTCATATGTGTAATTGCCCCGGACACATTTTTAAATCTTGTAATTCACAACCATGTAAAGCAAAGCATTTTTTCCTAGTACAGAAGATATGTTACCTTTGGTCCTGGCAATCCTTCTCCAGGTAAGCCCCTCTCTCCTGGTGCTCCCTCGGTTCCACGGGGACCCTGGTTAGGATAGAAGGAAATGAGAAGTAGAGAAAAAGAAAGAAGGGTAGGAGGAGGGATAAAAAGGAGAAGAGTGGAAGAAAGAGAAAGGTTATATTTCAGTTCACATGGATCCAAAAATGTATGTTTCAATCTATACTGAGTATGTAAAGACTTTTTTCTTTAATTTTTTTAATCTTTTAGGGCTTTTTTTTACTTTTTCTTATTTCCTAAATCATATGGTATAACAATAATTTCCATAGCATTCACATTGTATGAGACATTATTAAGTAAACTAGAGATGATTTCAAATATACAGAAGGACATGCATAGCTTATAAGCAAATACGCCAAGGTATATAAGGAACTAGAACATCTATGGATTTGGGTATCCAGGAAGGTACTACAAGCAATTCCCCACAGGTTCTGAGGGATGACTGTTGTACTATTTAAATCTCACAAAAGGGAAAATCCTTCTAGTAAGCTACATACTAGATTCTTCTTGACCAGAAGAATTACAAGGATGGGAGGAATAATATTCCATAATATTCAATACTCATTCCATTTGATTGGCATAAGATGTTCTCTTTGAGTGTTCTCAAATTAAAAGGAAATGGAAATTAAGTGATGCTTCAAAATGAAGATCAGGAAATAAATTCTGTAAGGGAAGACTAAAAATCTAGGAGTTTGTGTTTTGGAGAAGGCTGCAGAGTGATCCAATAATTTAAGTATCAGGGGAGCCCAGAGGAGAAATCACCACACAGCTGTTATAAAGCATTAAATGCTGTTTACATGTGTTTTAATTTATCTCTTGATAAATTTGGATTAAAATTTGAATCATTTCAGAAACTGGTTGAACCCACAGACAATTTTATGTGAAAATTGGAATCTTGATAGGATCATTAAGGGGAAACATGGTTTTTGATCTCAATTAAAATTAAGAATTTCAAATAACTATTACTCAGAAAGGCACTAGGAAAAGAGAGGACACAGGGTCAGGCTTTAAAATGGACTAGCAATTAGTTTAATTAATTTAATTTAAAAATAAAAGATAATAATAGTGAGATTTTTCATTTAAACCAAAAATTTATTTATTTATTTATTTATATTAAATCATAACTGTGTACACTGATGAATTTATCAGGTTCAGTGTACTGTATATAATGGGAAATGCTTACATTGAACTAATTAACACATCCATCACCTCACTTACTTATTTGTTGTGGTAAGACAATTAATTATACTCTTAACAGCTTTGAAATTTTACCATTGAATTATGCACATTAGGTATGCTCCCCCCAAATACCCTCCCTCCCTCTTCCCATCTCTCCCTTCCCCTCCCCTCTCTCTCCTCTTCCCTCTATTTTTTTGACTATAGTTATGTTTTAGCATTCATATGAATGTGTAGGTGATTATATATATTGATTTCATAGTACTAATGAATACATTGGATACTTTTTTCCATTCTTGAGATACTTTACTAAGAAGAATATGTTCCAGCTCCATCCAGGTAAACATAAAAGATGTGAAGTCTCCATCTTTTTATGGCTGCATAGTATTCCATGGTATACATATACCACAATTTGTTGATCCATTCATGGATTGATGGGCACTTGGGCTGTTTCCATGTCTTGGTAATTATGAATTGGGGTGCAATAAACATTCTGGTGCAAATGTCTTTGTTGTAAAATAATTTTTGATTATCTGGGTATATACCTAGTAGAGGAATTGCAGGATCAAATGGTAGGTCTAATTTTAGTTCCTTGGATATTCTCTAAACTTCTTTCCAAAAAGGTCATTTAGCTTGCATTCCCACCAGCAGTGTAGAAGTGTTTCCTTCTCTTTGCATCTACACCAACATCTCTATGTTGGGGTTTTTTGTTATGTGCGCTAATCTTACTGGAGTTAGATGATATCTCAAAGTAGTTTTGATTTGCATTTCTCTGATGATTAAAGATGATGAACATCTTTTCATGTGTTTGTAGGCCATGCACCTGTCTTCTTCAGAGAAGTTTCTGTTCAAGTCTCTTGCCCACGTAGAAATGGGGTTATTCGTTCTTTTCTTATTGCTTAGGTTGAGTTCTCTGTGGATTCTAGTTATCAGACCTTTGTTGCAAGTATAACCTGCAAAAACCTTCTCCCATTCTGAAGGTTGCCTGTTTGCTTTACTTACTGTGCTCTTGGCTGTGCAGAAGATTTTTAGTTTGATGAGATTGCAGTAATATATTTTTGGTGTTGCTTCAAACTGCCTGAGGAGGGAGGGGTCCTCCTCATAAAATATTCTCCCAGGTCAATTTCTTCAGGTGTTTTCCCTGCATTCTCTTCTAGTATTTTTATAGTTTCATGTCTTAAGTTTTAAATCTTTCATCCAGTGAGAATCAATTTTTGTTAATGGTGAAAGGTGAGGGTCCAGTTTCAGTATTCTGCAGGTCTCCAGTCAGTTTGCCCAGCACCATTTGTTAAATAGGAAATCTTTCCCCCACTGAATGCTTTTGATATGCTTGTCAAAGATCAAATGACAATAAGTAGCTGGTTTCTTCTCTTGGTTCTCTATTCTGTTCCATGTTTTTGTGCCGGTACCATGCTGTTTTGATAGCTATAGATTTACAGTATAGCCTGAAGTCTGAAAAGGTAACAAATTTTTCACTCTTTTTCTTCTTGGTCAGAAAGAGGGGGCAGGAGACTTAAATAAGAATCTTTGAAGGACTTAAACAGATTATTAGGGTTCACTTGCCAGGAAGTAAATCTGTGAGGGAAAAAAAGTCTACCGAGTTTCCCACAGGCCCCTAAGCCATCACACTGCAGACATTCTGAATAATCTTTGGACCTGATATGCAATGGTCCAGGATGACTTAAGAGACGCTTTCTGCTCAAGCCTGTTAGCAGCACTACAACACAGCATCAGGGACTGATCGTAGTTACAGACTCATCAGAAAGAGAGCTGTCTTCCAGTGTTCAAATTTTTTTCCTTTCTCTAACTTTGTATACTCTAATAAATGGTTTTCTTTAGTATTTATGCATAACTGACTTAGTAAAGACTATAATTAAAAGAAAAACCTAACATCTAATTCAATTTAAATTTCAGTGCTCATTGGAAACCTAGCTTTTAAAATCCCAACACCTTAATCAAAGCACTACTATCCATTACAGCTTACTCCAACAGCAAAGCAATTAGCTAGGGGAATAACAAATATGAGAGCAAAAACTAGATTACAACCTAAACCATAAAGTGCCAAGCTAACATCACATATTTTAATAAAGGAAATGCCAACAAGTTATTCTTCTTCACTAATGCTATGACAAAACATAATTTACATTAAACATAAAAAAGCTTTTTTACAGTTCACTTTTTTTTACTCATTCAACATATTTACCAAATGGCTAGTAGGTGGAAGGAACTGTGCTAGGGTCTAGAAATAGCAGATAGACCTGCTCCCTGTCTCATGGAGTTTATAGTACTACATGATAACTAAAAGCAGATTTGAGTATCAGCTGGACAGAGCTTCAAAGGCCAGCTATTTTATATACTAGCAGTTTGATCTTAAACAAGTAATCCAATCTCTCTAAAGCTCAGCATCCTCCTCAAAATGGTGATAACAATAGTATTGACCTCAACTACAAGTGTCAATGTAAAGATTAAGTCAGACAGATTTAGTTCTTTTTACATATTAAGCATTGAACAATTGTCTATTATTATTACAAAATTATTTTGAGTTCTGCAGTTGCTAAGAATTTCCTATTATGGAAGTTTTTATAAATAAGGCAGTCTCCAAGTGAATGGTTTGAATCAAACGTGGAGAGGGGCAAGCTGCATGGAATAAACACTTGATCCTCCGTCTCTGCATTTCTAGACTACATAAGCTAAGATGAAAGTGAAAATATTAGAGGCCAAGAACAGAGTTAATGCTCATGGACAATCACTTAGGGAATTTAAAAAACAGTGATTCAGAAATCGGCCTGGGAAAAAATTTTATGAAGAGGACCCCCGGGCAATTGAAGCAACATCAAAATACACTACTGGGACCTCATCAAATTAAAAAGCTTCTGCACAGCCAAAAGCACAGTAAGAAAGGAAGTAGACAGCCCTCAGAATAGGAGAAGATATTTGCTGGTTATGTCTCCGACAAAGGTTTAATAACCAGAAGCCACAGAGAACTCAAATGTATTAGCAAGAAGAGAATAAGTGATCCCCTCACAGGGTGGGCAAGAGACTTAAGGGAAACTTCTCTGAAGAAGACAGGTGCATGGCCTACAAACACGAAAAAATGCTCACCATCCTTAATCATCAGAGAAATGCAAATCAAAACTACTTTGAGATATCATCTAACACCAGTAAGATTAGCCCATATCACAAAATCCCAAAATCACAGATGTTGGCATGGTTGTGGAGAAAAGGGGACACTTCTACACTGCTGGTGGGATTGCAAACTAATACGTTCCTTTTGGAAAGACATCTGGAGAACACTTAGAGAACTAAAAACAGACCTGTCATTTGACCCTATAATTCCTCTATTAGATATATATCCAGAGGACCAAAAATCACACTACAATAATGATATTTGTATCAGAATGTTCATTACAGCCCAATTCATAATTGCTAGGTCATGGAAGAAGTCCAAAAGCCCATCGATCCACAAATGAATCAATAAATTGTGGTATATGTACACCATGGAATACTATGCAGCCATTAAGAAAGATGGAGACTTTACTTCCATCATGTTTACATGGATGGAGCTGGAAAATATTCTTCTTAGCAAAGTATCCCAAGAATGGAAGAAAAAGTATCCAATGTACTCAGCTCTATGAAACTAATTTATAGCTTCCATAGGAAAGCTATAACCCAATTTTAGCCCAGGAATATGGGGAGAGGGAAGGGGGGGAGGGTGGGTGGAGGGACGGTGATTGGTGGGATCATGCCTATGGTTCATCCTATAAGAGTACAGGTGAATCTCTCTAATTGTAGAATATAAATGTCTTAACACAATAACTAAGAAAAAGACATGAAGGCTATGTTAACCAGTTGGATGAAAGTATTTCAAATTGTATATAGAAACAGTACACTGTACCCCATGATAGTATTAATGTACAGTGCTATGATTTAAAAAAAAAAAAAAAAACAGTAATTCAAGGTTTAATTATTGTAAATAGGATGGAAGATGATTATTAACCATAAAAGAAAAGAACAGGTATTTCAGTTAAATAAGCTATAGTTCTAATTTAAGACATTAAAAAAAGGAATATTTTTTAAAAACATAAATGCTTCTATTAAAAAAAAAATCAGTGACCTTTCAAAGGCCAGGAGAACCAGTTACCACTATGATATACTTATTTGGAGTCTAATACACATAATAAAAAAAAAATGGAGGAATCTAATTATCAGTTAGCATGGACTGATCAGTGAAATGCTTTATTTAAGACTTTGAGATAGGGGCAGAGCCAAGATGGCGGACTGCAGCCAGCTCTTTACAGAAGCTCCCATCCAGAAGGAGGCTTAAAGGACAGAAGTTTAGCAAGGGAGCTGATGGTTTGGAGCAGAGCCAAGAGAGAAGATTGAAGAGCACACTTCATCCTCCCTGAGGCGAGCTGTGACCCCAAAAATACAATCAAAAGGTACAAAATCCACCACCAATCGGACAGGAGTCCCATCCCCCACAAGAAAGGCTCGCAGTTTACTACATGCAAACAAGTGAGCAGAGTTCAAACATCCTCCCACTTTATCCCATGGGAGAGACCCCCTAAAAACTGGACCTCCTACCCCTCCTGGCATGCCATGGCACTCTCCTGCCAGGCATAAAACTGTAACACAGTATGGGTCCTTGACAAACCTCAAGAGGAAAAGTGAAATGGGGTAAAATAATCATGGGGCAGAATAAGCAGAAAAGCTCTGGTAATATGAATAACCAGAGTAGATCAACCCCCCCAAGAAAGGATGTGGCAGACAAAACTGAAGATCCACTTTATAAACATATGGCTGAGATGTCAGAAATTGAATTCAGAATCTGGATTGCAAATAAGATAAACAGAATAGAGGCAAAGATAGAACTAGAAATTTAAGGAGCATTCCAAAAGTGCACTCAAGAATTCAACGAATTCAAAGACAAAACCACCTAAGATTTTGAAACATTAAGGCAAGAGATTGCAGCCCTCAAAGATCTGAAAAATACAGTAGAATCTCTTGGTAACAGAGTACAGGAGGCAGAAGAAAGGATCTCAGGCACAGAAGACAAAGTTTCTGAATATGTCCAAATATCCAAAGAGAATCAGAAATGGAAAGTAAAAATGGACCATTCTCTCAGACAGCTCTGGAATAATTCGAAGAATACTAATATTCACCTTATAGGAATCCCTGAAGGCAACAAAGTTGCTTTGCAAAACACAGAGGCTCTTCTTTATGAAATTATGAAAGAGAGCTTTCCAGATATGTCAGGGGATCCTAAAATTCAGATTGTAGACAGCTTCAGAACCCCAGCATGACTCAACCCAAATAAGACATCCCCCAGACACATCATAA
>NW_003852400.1:25356737-25359374 GCF_000181295.1 Otolemur garnettii
AGATTTAAATTTAACTATTTAACTTCTGGACTTATCAGACATCTACAGAACATTTCATCCTAACAAAACTGAATACACATTTTTCTCATCAGTACATGGAACATACTCCAAAATCAATCACATCTTAGGCCACAAATCTAACCTCAGCAAATTTAAAGGAATAGAAGTTATTCCATGCATCTTCTTGGACCATCATGGAGAGGGTGACCAGATTTTAACATCTATGAGGCGGGACAACATGGGGGGGGGTGCAGAGCAGGGGTGGAGCAGGGGCGGAACAGAGGACAGGGCAGGGCAGGGCCTGACAACAATGCAAACTTTGATAAGCAGTTCTCAATAATCACATCTCAGCAATTATTTGTTATTACAGTTTAACATTATAAAATTAATAAAAATAATAGAAAACTCATATTCTGGTGAAATAGCCACATGGCAGCCAAAAATCATATATTTTCTTCTTGTTCTCCAGCCCGTTAATGCATTCTTTCCAAAAATCTGGACTTTTATAAAATGCCGCGGGGCACAGGACAAATTGTTGAAAAGCGGGACTATCCCACCAAAATCGGGACGTCTGGTCACCCTAATCATGGAATAAAAGTTGAACTCAGCAACAACAGGAATCTGCAGACTCATACAAAAACATGGAAGCTAAATAATCTTATGCTAAATGATGGATGGGTCAGAGATGAGATTAAGAAGGAAATTACCAAATTTTTAGAACAAAATGATAATGAAGATATGAGTTATCAGAACCTCTGGGATACTGCAAAGGCAATCCTAAGAGGGAAATTTATAGCACTGCAAGCCTTCCTCAAGAGAACAGAAAGAGAGGAAGTTAACAACTTAATGGGTCATCTCAAGCAGCTGGAAAAGGAAGAACATTCCAATCCCAAATCCAGTAGAAGAAAAGAAATAGCCAAAATTAGAGCAGAATTAAATGAGATTGAAAACAAAAGGATTATAGAACAGATCAACAAATCAAAAAGTTGGTTTTTTGAAAAAAATCAACAAAATCGATAAACCTTTGGCCAATAACCAAGAAAAAAAGAATAAAGCCTCTAATCTTGTCAATCAGAAACAGTAAAGATGAAATAACAACAGACCCTTTAGAAATTCAAAAAATCCTTAATGAATATTACAAGAAACTTTATTCCCAGAAATATGACAATCTGAAGGAAATTGACCAATACCTGGAAGCATGTCATCTCCCAAGACTTAGCCAGAACGCAGTGGAAATGTTGAACAGATTTATATCAAGCTCTGAAATAGCATCAACTATACAAAATCTCCCTAAAAAGAAAATCCCAAGACCAGATGGCTTCACGTCAGAATTCTACCAAACCTTTAAAAAGGAATTAGTAGCTATATTACTCAACCTTTTCCAAAACATAGAAAAATACAGAATGCTACCCAACACATTCTATGAAGCTAACATCACCCTGATCACCAAACCAGGAAAAGATCCAACAGGAAAAGAAAATTATAGACCAATATCACTAATGAATATTGATGCAAAAATATTCAACAAAATCCTAATAAACAGAATCCAGCAACACATTAAACAAATTGTACACAACAACCAAGTGGGTTTTATCCCAGGATCTCAAGGATGGTTCAACATATGTAAATCTACAAATGTAATTCATCACATAAACAAATTAAAAAACAGAGACCATATGATTCTTTCAATTGACGCAATGTCAAAAATACACTTTTGGGAACTGATCAAACTAAAAAGTTTCTGCACAGACAAGAACACAATAAATAAAGCAGGTAGACAGCCCTCAGAATGGGAGAAGATATTTGCTGGTTATTTCTCCGACAAAGGTTTAATAACCGGAATCCACAGAGAACTCAAACATATTTGCAAGAAAAAAACAAGCAATCCCATTTCAGGGTGGGCAAGGGACTTGAATAGAAATTTCTCTAAAGACAATAGGCTCATGGCCTACAGATATATGAAAAATGCTCTCCATCCTTAATCATCAGAGAAATGCAAATCAAAACTACTTTGAGGTACCACCTAACTCCAGTGAGATTAGCCCTTATCACAAAATCCCAAAACCAGAGATGTTGGTGTGGATGTGGATGTGGAGAAAAGGGAACACTTCTACACTGCTGGTGGGAATGCAAATTAATTTGTTCCTTTTGGAAAGACATCTGGAGAACACTGAGAGAACTAAAAATAGACCTGACATTTGATCCTGCAATTCCTTTATCCAGAAAACCAAAAATCGAATTACAACAAAGTTATTTGTATCAGAATGTTTATTGCAGCCCAATTCATAATTGCTAGGTCATGGAAGATGCCCAAATGCCCATCAACCCACGAATGGATTAATAAATTGTGGTACAATGTACACCATGGAATACTATGCAGCCCTAAAGAAAGACGGAGACTTTACCTCCTTCATGTTTATATGGAAGGAATTAGAAAATGTTCTTCTTAGCAAAGTATCTCAAGAATGGAAGAAAAATTATACAATGTACACAGCCCTATTTTGAAACTAATTCATAGCTTTTATAGGAATGTCATCACCTAATTATAGCCTTAGAATATGGGAAGTGGGTGGGAGAAGGGAGGTGAGGAGGGTGGATGGGGGGAGGGAGGGTGATTGGTGGGGTCACCTCTATGGT
>NW_003852400.1:25359394-25428144 GCF_000181295.1 Otolemur garnettii
ATCTTTCTAAAAGCAGAGTATGAATGTCTTGACTCAATAACTAAGAAAAGGACATGAAGGTTATGTTAACCAGTTTGATGAGAGTATTTCAAATGTATATGAAAACAGCACACTGTACCCCATGATTGCATTAATGTACATAGTTATGCTATAAGAAATAAAAAGTAAAATAGAATAAAATAAAAAAGGGGGAAAAAAGACTAAAAAATGATTATCCATTATATTTATCTTGTTACTTTCCTTAATAATCTCAATAGTGTAAATGATAAATATAAGTGGTTTCAACAGACATGGCAAGCATTAAAGATAACTATGCTAAGTAATAACAAAAATTATCCATTATCTTCAAACAGTGCCATCCACTTTGTTTTTCAACCCCAAAGAAATTATAATTCTCCTTCAGGGGTTATTTTTAATTCCCATTTCTCTGAATAACTTTGCACAAAAAACAAACAGATCACCTGGAGAGTCCTTACCAATTTATTTTTCATGAATCAGTTAACATCTACCAGATCAGCCCAAGACTAGGGATAATCACATAAAGATGATGGCTGACAATTCAAAGTTAGGTCTTAGAGCTAGGATATTAATTCTATCTACCAGCAAATTTATATTAGTGTGGGAGTGAAAAGAGAGTACTACTAACCCTGAAACCACTGGACATAATTCAGGCAAAGAAACAAAAGCAGAGACTTTCAGCAGAACCTTAGTTAGTCCTAAGGTAAACATTTATGTTACTTCTAAATAATTCAAATAGTAATAAATAATTACTTCTAAATAATTTACATGGCTGATTTTTATAATGTTGGTGCAAAATGTTGATACATTATTTAGGATCTTTTCCACCTTTGTTCTGATTTTAGTTTAGCAACCACCTCTAAGGAGGAGAACTGAGGTATCGGAGCCACAGCCCAGAAAAACTCCCAAACAGCTAGCGCCAAACTAAGGGCATTTTTAACAGTCCAGACATTCTAGCAATCCAACTTCACATGATGCAGAACTCCCCCGTTAGCCCGTGGAATTATAAGAACTAACAAATTATTGTTTTAAGGCATGAAATGCTGAGGTAGTTTGTTACAAAGCCATACATGACCCAAATAGAAACTCAAAAAAGTTAGGGGTTTACTCTTTTTCCTGCATAGTCCTAAATTTTTTTCAGTGGTTTACTTTTAATGATCCCATCGAGTGAGTAAAAACTGAGATTAGATCACTGGTCTCTAGATAATTCAGCTGTTCTCAACCTGTGGGTCGTGACCCACAGGAACTGTATTAAAGGGCCACGGCATTAGGAGGTTAAGAACCACTGAGATAATTAGTCCAATATACTTTTCCTCCATATTATGCTTTCTTTTCTGAACTAGTGAATCCAGACATTAGGGAAAAGCCTCACTTTCAAGCAACATGCTGCCCTTTCACTGACAGAGGAGAGTGAGGCAGCACATGTTTCTGGTAACACATACATGTGAGGAACTATAAAATATAAAGCCAAATTGGGAAACCAACTGTGTGCAGTTGGTTGTTTTTATTTGTACTTCAGTGAGCCAGCCACTGTTTTTTCCTGAGGAGAAAATGATTACTTGAAAAGTTAAGAAGCTTCTTATATAGAATAATCATGTTTTATTCATTTCCTTTTCAGATGTCTTTTGATGGAAACTTTTTCACTTCCAACAATAGTAAATTTCAAAGCTGCAGAAGGCAGAAGCTGTGAATAACACAGGTATTATCTGTGTACCACTATCAATCCCTGCTTGAGAGCATACTCATGTATTAGATAATAAGTGAGGTCCTTAGTCTCAGTGATTTTCCCATGGTTACAGGAAAGTCAACTACAAAGTACAAACATTAGGCCTGAATCCAGATCTCTTATCGCCTAAGAAATTTTGACACATGAGAATTCTTTTCTTCTCGTACAAGCTGACTAATTGTACAAGAGATTTCAGCAACAGGGAGCCAGTGGTTAACATCATATATAATACATGTATGCCTATGTACATATATATGTAGTCCTAGTTTAAATGTCATGAAAAATAACACTTGGATTGGGTCCTTGTATATTTATCATCATTTCTTGTTCATAAAAATACAAAGTAGATTAAACTTGATTATTTATTTTAACCAGAAAAAAAATAGCTCTGTTTATCCTTTTTATTCCATCTAGGATTTTTGCTGCTTACTGGCTGTCCAGGCTCCCCAACTCCAATTGGTCCCGGAGCACCTTGTCTTCCTTCTTGGCCTCTTTCTCCCTAAGAGAAAGAAATAACAGAATTAAAGTTTGAGTTTTAAAATAATGAATAAACATAGCACAAAATGCTCTGGAGGTTTCAAAAAGATAACTAGCACAACACTCAAACGTTTCAAAAATTCTAGAGAAAGAGAAATGGCTCAAACTTAGGTGAATTTAAGCGAGCCCATTAAGTGAAATGTTCAGCACCTCTTTCTGCCTAAGAAAGAGCACTCTCATCTCTTACAAACTCTTGGGTGGAAATTGGCAAAACAGACTATGTGGCAATTCATTTTGGTAACTGAGATGACCAGGTCAGCAGTGCATGTGGTGTGCCCTGCCCTCTTGTCGCCATGAGGCAGTGTCACCTTCCCTAAGCTCTGATTCATACTTGTTCTCCTTCAAAATCCTTCTCTACTAACTCTATCCATATAAACTCCACCTTCCCTGTAGGCTCAATGTGCTTATTGTTGAAATGCCATACATGGTGACACCTGATGACATTTAAAGCACTCTGTTTGTACTGTTCTCGATTTTAATCCTGTATCAAAGTCTTATTGTCTCCACCACAAGAAAAGCCATTCAAGATAAGCCCTTCTGCTCTGTCATCTCCTGCCTGCTGCAGAGCACCCCAAGAGGGATGTTCTCTCTCTTTCTAATTCTCTACAAACCTCTGTCAACATTGACTTTTTCTGTGCCATGGTCTGTCTGGCTTCAGCCCCTCTGTGTTTATTTAATGTGAGTGGTGACAGTTGATGTGTTAGGTGTTTCACTTCCCAGTAACACATTTGCATGTGAATGTGTAAAGTCCATGAAAGTCCATGAAAACTTAGAGAATTAAATGCACAGTGGTGAGAGGAGAGGTAACTGGAGACAAATTTTTCACTGCAACTAAATAAAAAATTTCATTGATTATTCTTGTGGTAACTCCCACGGACAAGGGCATTGCAGTGTCCAAGCACGTAATGTAAGTGCTTTCACAAGAAAGGGTTAGGCCTAACAGAGTTCAGATCATAAGTACCCAAGCCCATACAATAAATTCAATAATTATCAATGGGCAGAGATAAGTAGCTTTACCTTAATGCCTTGTTGTCCAATACCAGGAGCTCCCGGAGGACCATAAGGACCAGGAGGACCCAGCTCACCCTAGGAAGAAACAGTGATGTCAGGTCAACACCATAGTGCTTACTGAGCATCTCTTAGAGGTACAGTGTTGCAGTAGGGGATTTGAGGGAAACAACACCACCTCTTACATAGTTCCTGCTCTCAGTAGTATATAGTCCATTTGGAAAAACAATACAGACCCAGAGAAAATTACCCACAAGGCACAGTAATGACAGGATCTAGGGCCACAATGTTTCTAAAAGCACACAAAAATGTTTCAATTTTAATTTTTTAATCAGATTTTTAAATGAACATAATAATGATGATGATATAACAATGAATCAAAGCAGGACTATATTTGCCTTTATGTCAACTCAGTCATGAAATTTAATTTTTAGTATGTTTTATGGAAGGGACTCAGAAAGGCAAAAGTTTTCAGGATCCATAAAAGTCATAATGCAGCCCTCACTCATTCATTCACAACCTTTATTAAGTGCCCTGGCAGACACATTTTGCTTTCTACCATATGTCTATTTCTACCCCCACCCCATCCCCGACAGAAACACTGCTCTGTTGGGTCACTGGGCAGCAGTTCTTAGGTCTCAGAGATGGAAGATGAATGATAATTGGTCTAGGCAAGGTTAGCACCTCCTTTCCCTTTGTCACTGATTGGTCTAGGTTGGTCATATGGGTCAATTCTGACCAATGAAATGTGAGAGACCTTGCTGGCTACAAAGGAAAAACATTTGTCTCTACCTCTTCTTTCCCACCTGCAGATGTGATAATGATTTTGTAACTATGAGTCAGTAATCCCTAGGATGAAAGCCAACAATTGAAGAGGATAGCACAGAAAAAATTGAAAGCAGCCTGGCTCCTGGATAACCTCACTGAGCAGCCGATCCAACCCTGGAGTACCTACCCTGAAACAATTTTTTACTCAATAGCAAGAATTGTTTGATTTAAACCACTATTAGTTAAGATTTCTGTTACTAGAAGCCAGAACATTTTTGGTTAATACAGCCTACTGTGTGGCAGGCCCATAATAGAATTCAGGCATGTTAGAATTAGATGAGACCATGCACTCAAACCCTTACATTTCATAGGTCAGGAACCTGAGTCCAGAGAGGTCACCTGGCCTGGCCAAACTCACACCTCAGTATCATTCACACAGATCCACTCTGCAGTTCTCTCAGGCTTCTGGCCCTGTGGCATGATAATAGAGTGGCTACTCATTCTGGTTGCTTTTATTATAATGCTAATATAATAATGTATCTTCATTGTAAATTTCACCACATTAAAAAGCATACATACAAAGGAAATTATTAATTACCAATCTATAACTACTAATTTGGGGTGTGTTTCCTTCCACTTTTTAATATTCACACTTATGCCTTTAATTTATCCTAAGGAAGATTTCTGAATACTCTTGTTTGAGTTAATGAATATTTGCAATCTAAAATTTCATTCAACCTAGAGATTTCCCTCTTTGTGCTTGTATTAACCAACAGTAAAATGAAACAGTAAATTGAGACAAGCCTTCTCTCAAATTAAAGGAAATGAAAGATTGTCACTCATGTCTCAAGTTCTTCCAGAGGTTTGTGTTTTGGGGGGAGACACGTAGAAACCAGAGCAATGTTCTGTTGATATGGTAGAGGCATTGCTTTACGGAAGTGTGTCAACTTTGACCAATTGTAGTGCAGAAAGAGAAGAAGGATCAAAGTCAAACCAGCTCCCCAAAAGATAAGCCAGGGCTCAAGATGAGTTAAAACAAAGGAAACCTGTTTCAAAATCAGTTGTCAGAATTTATGATTCTTTGGAATGTAAGTGGATCAAATTCAAAAGTACCTACCATTCATCCTGTTGAGTACAAGTCAATCTGGCACATATATCAACTTGAATTTTTTTCTAGGATTGTACTTATTTTTCTATACAGATTAAATATAGAGCAGCCAGGTGACTGCCATTCTTATTATACATGTTCTTGGTCATGGAGTCTTTCTCTCTCTTTATAAAATCAGACATAAAAGTTCTCTCTAAATCAGAAGTTGTTTTCTTAAAGTTCAATTAAGTGCTAGAAAATATTCAGCTGCCTAGAGATCCCAAATTTCTACTTCAAAAAGCATTTTTCTTACAACTTTGTGTGTTCTCCACTCAAGTTGGAATCTCCTTGTCAGTTATGGAAGTCACAAATGGGTGACCTTTTCCATCACTCATCAAATGAAGACAAGTACTTGCTCTGTGGAGAGCCCTAAATTAAATAGGGAGAAGTTTAAGACATAGCCCCTACACTTAAGGGACAAGCGTAAGAAATAAAAGAGACAAAACACACCATTAAAAAATGAAAAACTGATAATGATATAAGGCCTTGAGTTGTTCACTTATGCTATTCATTTTCTGTCCTTTTTATATGCAGCTTTGGTTCCGTAATGTCAGAAGACATTTAAATTATACATTTGGTGGAGAATTTGAGGGTTTGGGTGTTTCGTGTTTGCTTGTTTGCTTTTAGTAGTGAAAGCTCTGCCCTACTTAGTACTGATACTAGAATTTCATCTTCAGTAGGTCCTTGGTCTCCTTGATCTGAAGAATGAATCCACAGACCACAGACCAGTGGTAAGATAGTACTTATTTTACAGAAAATAATACAGAGACAAAAACACCAAAGCTCCTGGCAGAGAGAAAAATCCAAGTGGGAAGAAAGCTGTCTCTCTCTCTCTCTTTCTCTTTCTCTTTCTCTCTCTCTCTCTCTCTCTCTCTCTGAGTTCTTTGTCCAGGGGCATATATATAGTCACATGGATCCTCCCTAGTTACATATGGCCAGGACTTGGTAATAAATGAATGGATACAGTCCCTTTTGTTCCCAGGCCTAGGAAACCTACAAGAAATTGACCAGGCTTAGGAAATTTATATGCAATTGACCAGGCCTAGGAAATAGGGGGTTCCCTGTTTAGTCACAAGTGCAGGGGAGGGAGACACTAAGGCACTGTTGTCTCCCCAGCAGTTGTCTGGCACCGCTGGATACTGAAGCCTCCTGCTAGGCACCCCCTGCCTACCCTCCAGCCTGCTGGTTCCTCTGCAGGCTGTGTTCAGCTCCACCCACCCTGCATCAGTACTTTTCTGATATTTGTTCAGAAACAAACCAATGCCAGGCATGGTGGATCATCCCAAGCACTTTAAAAGGCCAAATTAGGAGGATCTCTAGAGCCTAGAAGTGCAAGGTTGCAGCAAGGTATGATTGTGTTACTGCACAGCCTGGACAATAGAGCAAGATCCCCTATTGCAAAAGAAAGTGACAGAAAGAGAAACAGAAAAAAGGAAGAGGGAGGGCGGAAAGAGGGGAGTTAAGGGGGAAGGAAAGGAAGGGAGGGAGGAGAAGAAATTGATCAAGAGCATAGATTGGTGATAAGGAATTGATTTAATTGTTACCTTAAAATGTGTGAACCAGGAGAATCAAGAGGAAAAGTAACTGTCTTACCCTTTGGCCCATAAGCTTCCTTTAGTCTTGGCCAAGTACCAATAGCAACTGAGAAATTTCTCAATATTGCCTTTTCAAGGGAATTACAGGGATCAAAGATTGCAGGGGCATTGCTTTTCTTTACCTGATCTTAGCCCCTTAGCAACACATGTTCATATTTGCCTTGCTTACATTATTTCTCAGGAGCCTGGCATCTCAAAACAGGGTCCACAGACCAGCATTGGCCTACAGTTACTGTTTATTTACTATGTGTTTCCCCTTTCTCTTTCCTACAAAGATTCCTGAGGTAGTAAAGAAGGTCATAGTGATCCTGATTGTAAAATAGGATATCTGGATAAGACAGAACAGGGAGATAAGAGTCAGGGCTTTAATCAGTCTGATTTTCTGAGAATTTACCAAGACAATATAGCTCTGTTAAGACTCCATAATTGATTTCTTTCCCATTAATATTCCTGCCCCAGCCCTCACCAACACAGTAGTGCCCTCAATACTACTAATTATTTCCCTACTCCACTTTTCTTAGCCATCAGAGCCATTTACCAAGAGGGGAGTACAACAAAGAGGACTAGGTTAAAATGGATAGTCCAGAAATCCATTTCTCATGACCTCCATGTGAGTGTCAGCAAATGTGGGGAAGTGAGAAGGTTAAATGTACCACCTTGACCCTCCTCAGAAATCAAGAACACCCATGCTATGGGTCTCAAGAGCAGAGGAAGCCAAGGTTTAATAAAACCTATTGCTTATAAAGCACTGCCCTGACACATATATATATATATATATATTCTCATTTAATCATCTAACAGCCTAGGAAATAGGGTTTTTTTCCATTTTATGCTGTGGGAATAGAATCCTTATTTTTAATTCAATTTTCAGCATGTGTAGAATCACAGGGGGAAAAAACATGGCTTCAGAGTCATTCAGAGCAGTGGAATCCTGGTTCTCTCCTTTACCAACAACTTGAGCTTTTGCAAGATCCTCATATGCAAAATGAGGATAATTATAACTACCCCGCAGCACTTTGAGAGGATTCAAGATATTGTCTATCAATCATCTAAGTCATAACCAGTCACACGGTTGCTATTTAACATGTATAGATTCAATTGTTATTCACCAGCCCTTGCTTGAGCACCAACCTGATACTAAGTGAATACCAATTTATGTCTATAATTGACTACCAGGTTACATAATTAGACACATAAATCAGATTGCACCTGCACTTTGCAGAAGTTTACAATCTGGCTGGAGAGACAAATGAATATGAAACTAAATACAAGCAGGTGAATTAGCTATAATAAAGATATTAACAGAGTATGTAAGATTCTGAGGCAGTAATGTTTAAGTCTGCCTTAAGAAATTGGGAAGGTTTCATATGGTAGAAAAGATAATTAATAGTTAATCTGAACAAAGAAGTAGGAATCATAGCTAATCTTACAGGAAAGAAAGGGGACAAAAGTTCAGTAAGAGGAAAGAATATGAAGCATAAAGTAACATGATACATCCTAGGGATAGCAAGGAGCTCTGCGGGCCCAGGGAGGCAGAAATGTGACAAGTGTTCTGTCTGGGGCAGTACTGTCCAGTGGAAATCTATAGTGAACCACGTATGTAATTTAAAATTTTCTAGTAATCATAGTAAGAAGTAAAAAAAAACTATATTATAATAAATAATACATTTTACTTCACCTGATAAATCCAAAATATTATCATTTTGACATGTAGTCAAGTATTTTGAAAGTATTAATGATTATATTTTTTACTATTTTTAACCCTAAGTCTTTGAAATCTGATATGTATCTTATACTTACAGCACACCTCAATCTGGACCAGCCACAGTTCAAGTGCTCGATGGCTACTCAATGGCTCAATGAGGCTGCCACGCTGGACAGCAGGGGTTTAGAGCAGAAGCTCAGAAGAGAACCATGTACTGGCATTAAAGTAGGGTGGGAGGAGAAGGATACATTGAGGTCTTGCGCAGAGTTGGGGGAAAAGAAAATTTCAAAAAGGACTCATCATTTCCAAAGACAGATTTATATCTTTGATTCTTAGGTCTGGTCATCTTCCAGTGTTCTCTATCTCAGAGAGGAACACCAAAATCTCTCCCGAACCACATCAAAACTTAGGGGCCATTCTTGACACTTCCAAATCCCTCCCTCACCATATGCAAAGCATCTCCAACAATTGTCAATATGTCTCCTAAATCTCTCAAATCTACCTTCCTCTCCCATCTTCCACCACGCCTCTACAATCTACACCAAATTAAAATTACCTCTTGTTCAGACTACAACCAAGTCCTTAGTATTCTACCTCCAGCATGTTCTAATTTATTTCCACGACTGCTGCTCAAACAATCTTTTTTTTTTTTTGAGACAGAGCCTCAAGCTGTCCCCCTGGGTAGAGTGCTGTGGCATCACAGCTCACAGCAACCTCCAACTCCTGGGCTCAAGCGAGTCTCCTGCCTCCACCTCCCAAGTAGCTGGGACCACAGGCGCCCGCCACAACGCCCAGCTATTTTTTGGTTGCAGCCGTCATTGTTGTTTGGCGGGTCCGGGCTGGGGATTCGAACCCACCACCTTAGGTGTACGTGGCTGGCGCCTTAGCCAGTTGAGCTATAGGCACCGAGCCCAAACAATCTTTTAATTTTAATTTTAATCTGAGTAAAACCTCCCAAGGACTTTCCCTTTGCTCATGCTCCATACAGAGCTCCCTACAAGGTCCTGCATGGTGTAATCCTGCAGCCTCTGCTGTCCATCTGCCATCAGTCACTTCTTATGCACCATCCTGTTCCTGTACTTACTTGGTCCTTTCTGCCACAGCATCTTTGCACATGCTATTCCTTCTGTCTGGGATGCTCTGATAGCTCCCTTTTCAACTCATTCTTACTCATCTTTTCAGACCTTATTCTAAGCAACATATATTCAAAGAGGGGTCTCTGATTGAGTGAAAACCCTATTGTAGTCATTACAATATTGATAGCTCTGTTCTCGCCTTTTGCTGAGCATTCATATAGTTACAACTTCACATTTCTAGGTATGTTGCTGTGTCTCCCTCCTAGGCTGTAGGTGAGGATTCAGTGAATTTGCTCTGCTTCACATTTTCAGTGCTTAGCCAATGACCCTCACTCACTCAGTCATCTACTCACCAAACATCTACTGAGTATCAACTAGGGAGCAGGGAGTGGGCTAGTTTGGGGGAAACCCAGTCTAGCCTGGGGCAGTTGTAGGTCTATAAATGCTCTTCTGGTTCCCACTAGTTCATTAAGGTTTCCAACCAGAAGCAACTGCATATAAGTTACATAATGATATCAAGACCCTATTATACAGTTTCTCCTACAGATTCACACAGGCACAATTAACATTTTTTATTTCAACTGAAAGAGTAATGAAACCACAAGAAAAACAATAAAAGACCTAAAATTACACTGTGAGGGAAGTTCAGCTAAAGAAAACCAACACTCCCTATCCATGACATTGGCTCTCCCCAAAAGCAAATCTTTCTTTTCCCTAAGATAATAAATAACTAAGGGTTATCAAAGTCTGAATTGTTTGAGGACAGAACTTTACCTTTTTCTCAGATAATGTAATTATAAATAATCTAATCATATCATAGGTTATTCTTAACATTGGAAAGGTGTTTTAGCAACTTTTAAAAATCATTTCCCAGATACCTCTAGTATCAACTTTAATATTTTAAATCTTTTTTTTTTCTTTTGAGATAGAGTCTCCCTTTGTCACCCACGGTAGAGTGCTGTAGTGTCACAGCTCACAGCAACCTCCAACTCTTGGGCTTAAGCAATTCCCAAATTGAAGAAAGTAACCAGTGAGCATTTGTAGGGGCAGAATGGTTCGAGAATGGCCACTATATATTCTTTGCTGAAATTCAGTGAAGTGATGACTCTATATAGAGGCCTGGGAGAAAAGTCAAGAAAGGATACTTTTTTGGAAAGAAGAGGGAAGGGACAGGAAGCTAATGTTTATCAAGTACTTGTTAGCTCAAATTACATTTTTAGTACCCCAATTTCACTTGTCTCCAGGGAAGTATTGTATAATAAAAGACTTGTTTTTAGAAAACATATCAATATAGATTCAGTCTACATTAGTATAGAATAGGGTTGTCAAAACACTTAACTACTTAATAAAAATTACCAACACTAGTGGCAGTTACTATGTAATAAGTGCTACTCTAAGTGTATGACTTATATTAAGTCATTTCATCACCACCACTCTAAGAGGTAGGTACTACTCCATCATCAACCCACCATGTGCATGAGAAACTGTCACATAGACATGAAGTAACTTGCCCATATTACACAGCTAATAAAATACAGGGCTGGGTTTTGACCCCCATGTCTGGCTTTAGAGCCAGTGTTCTCAAACACTCTGACCAACTATCTCTTGAGACTTCTCAATTCTTTTCTTAAAGTATTTCAAAAATCATTTGACTGCAGGCCAATTTCATATCCTTGTTATAAGATGAAAAACACAAAGGTCATGGGACTGCAAACTAATACGACCTTTTTGGAAGAAAGTATGGAGAATCCTCAAAGAACTCAAATTAGACCTCCCATTTGATCTTGCAATCCCATTACTAGGCATCTATCCAGAAGAAAAAAAAAATCATTTTATCATAAAGACATTTGCACTAGACTGCTTATTGCAGCTCAATTTACAATCACCAAAATGTGGAAACAAGCAAAATGCCTACCAATCCAGGAATGGATTAACAAGCTGTGGTATATGTGTACCATGGAATACTGTTCATTCATTAAAAAAGATGGAGACTTTACATCTTTTGTATTATGCTGGATGGAGGTGGAACATACTCTTCTTAATAAAGCATCACAAGAACAGGGAAGCAAGAATAAAATGTACTCAATTTTAGTAAGAAGGCACTATATGATCTAATAGAAGGAGTGGTGCAGGGAAATGATGGAGCAGGGAAGGGGGCAGGGGGACCATGGTGTATGGCACACCTCTTGGGGGCGGGACACAAGTTTAAGAGGGACTTATCTAAAAATGCAATCTGTGTAACCTCATTCTTTATACCCACAATGAATCTGAAACAATAAAAAGGTGTGGGGGGACCACAGAAGTCAGTTAAAAATCTACCCATAATTGAAAATCCATCATATGAACACAAAGCGTCTCTAAAATATAAGCCAAGAGGAAGTATAAGTTTTACAAGCTGATTCATGTGCCATTTCAAGTACATAAACTTGGAAGAGTGAAGGGAAACTTCTCCTTTCTTCCAAAAGTTCCCTGAAAAATCAACTTACAATTAAAACAGATTTATAAGAGAAAGGTTTATTTGCCATGCACACAGGAGAATCACAAAGTGATTACTCAGTATCAAAATGAAGTTCAGATATTTTTACACCTGTATTTTTGAAATGAAGGTGGTGAGGGGTACAGGTGATTCTGTTCAGGGGCAACAAATGGTGCTAGGGAAGATAAACGGGGGGGGGGGCAGACTGACTTGTAAATGATTCTCTTTTCAAATGAAATTAACCTGAAAAACAGGGGGCTTTTTTGTTTTTGTTTTTTTTAATGATTTGGGCCAGGTCTGGTTGCATCCTTGATCTTCTTTCCTGCAATATGTTGAGATAACAGGGAGAAAGGAAGTCAGTTGCCCAGTTTATGCAGATAGAAGAAGAGCCCCGTCCAATGACTTTTGATCTTTTTTTTTTTTTTTTTTGAGACAGAGCCTCAAGCTATCCCCCTGGGTAGAGTGCCCTAGCATCACAGCTCACAGCAACCTCCAACTCCTGGGCTCAAGCGAGTTTCCTGCCTCCGCCTCCCAAGTAGCTGGGACTACAGGAGCCCGCCACAACGCCCGGCCATTCCTTGGTTGCAGCCATCATTGTTGCCTGACGGGTCCGGGCTGGGGATTCGAACCCGCCACCCTAGGTGTACATGGCTGGCACCTTAGCCGGCTGAGCCATAGGCGCCGAGCCTGATTTTTGATCTTGAATGGCCTGTAACTCAAAATATTATTTATACTTAAAAGTTGTACTTTGGGGTGAAATTTCCTGAGCTCCTGCAAAGTCTACTTGGATCGGTATTGTCAGTAAATTAGTAGAAAAAGTAATATAAATTATAATTGGCTGCAATGTGATCACCTAAGATAACACTACACGTAAATCAGTATGCAAAATATACTGAGTTTGGAACCACCATTCATTCACATCTCTAATTAAAATCTTTTTTTGAATACTTAAGTGACAGAGAAAACCACAGTTCATACATTCTACCTACTTGTGCTTTCTGAAAAAGACTCTACAATAACAAAAAAGTGGTGAAGAACACAATAAAAATTATAGTACTGTACCAGATATTACTAACTCAGCTCTAGATTGCTATCAGGTCAAACCAAATAATACTGACACTGTTTGACCATGTTTTTAAAAACGGTAATTCAAATGATTCAACTAATAGGAAAGTCATACTTCATTGTATATAACAAAATCTAAGGAACTGTGTGGCATTTTCTCTAAAAGTAAGACCCAGTCAGCAGCCTCTTAGAAGAGCTTCTGAGAATCACATGTAGCTCTGGAAGACACAATTTAGGTTTCTCCAGCCCAAAATGAGTTGCTAGAAAGTATTGGATGGACACTCTCCATTAATCTAAGAACAAAGACCTTGATTTATTAAAGGAAATACATACAACAGTATGATATGTTTCTTAAAAACTTACTCTTGGCTCGGCGCCTATAGCTCAACCGGCTAAGGCGCCAGCCACGTACACCTAAGGTGGCGGGTTCGAATCCCCAGCCCGGACCCGCCAAAACAACAATGATGGCTGCAACCAAAAAATAGCCGGGCGTTGTGGCGGGCGCCTGTGGTCCCAGCTACTTGGGAGGCGGAGGCAAGAGACTCACTTGAGCCCAGGAGTTGGAGGTTGCTGTGAGCTGTAATGCCACGGCATTCTACCCAGGGGGACAGCTTGAGGCTCTGTCTCAAAAAAAAAAAAAAAAAACTTACTCTTAGAGGCTAGGAGGAGAATGAAAATGAGGAGTTATTGTTTAATAAGTACAGAGTTTATGTTGGAATGATGAAAAATTGGGGAGTATAGATAGTGGTGATGGGTACACAACATTGTTAATATATTTAATACCACCCATTAAATTATATACTTACAAATGGTTCAAATAGTAAATATTATGTATATCTTTTCCACAGGGGAAAGAAAAGTCTTACCATTGGAATAAAATTAATTCTCCCAGTTGCAAAGTTGCTACTAAAACTCTTGTGAAATAATATAGAACATTGATGTCATTATAAAAAAAAAATTCTGACATCCCCCTGAAGACATTACAGTGGCAGATTCTGTTCCACATTAGTTCCCAGTTTGAGTAGGTATGAAGGTTAAACTCAGCAACTTTGTGAGAAAGGTTGGCAGCTTTTTAGGTTCCTAAATGCTTTGACTTTGTCCATCAGAGCTTTTACTTTGACGGCACACACATACACATGAGTATAGCCCATCTGCTGAGAACCACATGCATCAGCAATTTGGGAATGGAAAGCATCTACCTTGAAGCCATTGGCTGGCATCCACATGTTCTGGCAGCCACTTCAAATTATCAAGATAAGTTGTGTCATGTCAAACAAGTTAATAAGCTCATTTAGAGTCTTAGTGGGCAGATATGCATGTAGGTTAAAGCCCTTTCTACAACAGAATTGCTGGATTACTAATGATTCCTTCTCTTTAATTAAGCCCAGAACAGAAATAGCATTTAGACTCTGATATCTCTGAAGGAAAAACATTCACATAGTTTGGCAGCTTAGCTATGATTCTTCATTTAACAGATAGTCATAATTAAAATTGTAAAGGGATTCTTTCTATGCACTGAGCAGCCACAGTCTTGTTCACAGTTGTTAGCCTGCCAGAAGAACCAGAAAGTACATTATCATTTTTGGACAACTAGAAAAGCTAGAATGTTTAAGTACTCTATACTTAAAATGTTTTACATGAAGCCGAAATATAGTCATTCTGTTAAAAAAGGTTATGAACTTTTAAAAGTTTGTTCAATTAATTATTCTTTACTAGGAATTATAGATGTCTATGTATGTTTCACTTGACTTACTTCACACCAGGTTATAAGGGATTATATATCATTAAAAAATGTAATTATTTAAGTGGTCAAAAGCAACATCATGATGGTAGGAGAGTGTTTGGTTTTCCAGTTGTGTGAAAGGTGAAATATCTAGGCAAGATGCTTGTTTGAGGAGAAAGTTTAAAATTCTTTATAGTTGTGTATATTTGTAGCGTTGAATATGCCCAAACCACAACTGGAAATATTAGTTAAGTTTAATAGGTTGACCTACTAAAGCTACTAAGCTAACTCTAAGTCAACAAATGTTTAAAGAATGACCAAAACAAAAATGTATTTTTAAAACTACTAAATTTTGGCTCGGTGCCTATGGCTCAGCCGGCTAGGGCGCCAGCCACGTACACCTAGGGTGGCAGGTTCAAATCCCCAGCCCGGACCCGCCAAACAGCAATGACGGCTGCAACCAAAAAATAGCTGGGCGTTGTGGGGCAGGTGCCTGTGTTCCCAGCTACTTGGGAGGCGGAGGCAGGAGACTCGCTGGAGCCCAGAAGTTGGAGGTTGCTGTGAGCTGTAATGCCACGGCACTCTACCCAGGGGGATAGCTTGAGGCTCTGTCTCAAAAAAAAAAAAAAAAAACTACTAAATTTTCACTAATGAATTTTCTGTTCTAATGAAGATATTGACATTATAGAAAACATGGCTCTAAGTTGCATTTTTGAAATTGTAAATACATTTTAAGTCTTCATGCCACTTTTAAAGGAAAGTAAAAGTATAAATAACACAGATAATCTAATGCTCAAGAAGATTTTGATGGGTTATGTCAACCCTATTCTGTTTGTCTTCACTACTCAAATATGTCAGAAGACTAATCGAGATTCCTGACTACTACATCCTTCTCCCTGATTCCTTCCACAATCTATTGCCATCTCCCTACCCTTTCCATTGAAGTTGCTCTTTCAAAACTTTCCAATAACCTCAATATTGTTAGATGAAATTATCACCTAGGCAACTGTTTATATGACCTGTCTGCACTATGATACTGTTGACCATTCCATTTAAAACCTTATATTCAATGAATGAATATTCATTCATTTATTCAAGAAATAGTTGTTGCTTAACTTGTATGTGTGTGAAGGAGTATGCATGGCATAATTTTTCATCTCTCAGATAGCAGTGGTTTTCACCCATTGCCACTAGATCTTTTGCTTTAGACTTTTATAAAACAGTGATGGGCCTTCCTATATGTGTCCAACTCTCCTACCAATGATTGCTATCTGAAAAAGCCTAGGAATGTTCAGAGGCATAATACATGGAAGCTAAAAAGGACAGAAATTGATGAGCACACTTCCAGCTGCCAGAAGGATCTGTGTGTACATTCTTAGCAACACATCTGGAAGGATGACACCCAATCTTCTTGCTAAAACTGATCTCTTTTCACAGAGCATTTTGTTGTGCAGGGATGTTTGCCAGGCTTACAGTTGTTATTTCAGTGCCTGTATATTTAGCTATTATTTATTAAATCTCTTCATTAGTATATCATCTACTTGAAAAATATTTCCTGTGCTTCAGAACCTCAAAAACTGGGATGGAAGCTTGACAGAGTATGGTTAGGAAGAGGAGGATGTCCAAAACTGAGGTGTGGTGTGGACCTTGGAATGAGCTGAATATTTCTCTTACCCCCATATCCTCCTCCTGAAACATAGTTCATTTTATTCATTAATATTGTCTTTCATTGATTTGGGGGTGGATGTTTGATTCACTAGAGATTATTACCTTTATGTATCCATTTATATAACTGGACCAGTCTGATGCTATTTCTTTATGGGTTTCATAACATCTAAGAAACTAAACTAACATAAAGTGAGACTGAGTCTCATATATAAAAGGAAGGATGTTCAATTTCCTGCAGTAGAATGTAGAGCAGGAAGAAAATGCATAAGACAAAAACCCTGCAGGAAATATTAGGAATGTCCTCAAGCAGAACCAGACAGGTGTTAGAAGAAGGGAGGTGATTCTTCTATTAAGACAAATTAATATATCAATATGACATAATTTTACAGTCTCTTTAATTGTTTGAGGATTAGCATATGGTACTTTCCCTTGAGAACAAACTTCAGGGATGTCTTGTCACTCCCTTTCAGCCCTTGCACTGGAGCTCTAATGCCAGGATGATTCAAAGTAGCACAAGCAGCTTCTCATGCATGCCACAGAACAGACTCCCCTCCCAGGGACACAAAGACAGTCTCAGAGAGAGCAGATGTGCATGAGATTTGAGAAGGAGGTATCCTTCAGAAATAACCTCAGAGGGATATCAAGAAAATGGTAAAAATTACCTAACATAGGCTGGGCAATCCAGCGTTCTGCTGTGTTGATTTGTTCAAAATTAATTTTGGTGACTTGTTCTCTATGATTTGAAAGTTCTAACAATCTTGAGCCATGTTTTCTAGTTATTAGAGGCTCCTTCCATGGTCAAATGTGATTGCAACATGAGCCACCACAACAGCCCACTGATAAGTGACATTTTGTTTTTAGGGGTTTAGTCACCCCAAAGCCACACATTACTCTCTCGATTTACATTTCAGTTTGGTTCTGGGTATAAGGCTTCTTGGACGCTTGCAGGAATACAATTCTAATTGATTTCAGAGACTGTTGATATCTCCTTATGAATGCCACTACATGACCCTCTTTTGTGGGAGAGGTGAGGTGGCCTCCCAGCCAGGGCTGTATTCTGAGAAACATCTATGTTTTGTTGCTAAGGCAACAAGGACATTCAGGGCAGAATAAGAGCTACTTTACATGTGGAAAGTATTAATGACAGAAACGATTTGTGAAACAGTGTCACATGCACATTTTTCCTTGATTTAACTAATGCTGGTTCTTTTCTTCCTTTTGTTCCCTGGCCACCTTTTCTGAAAAAGTTTTTGATAAAAAAACCCAACACTGAAGTGGCAGAAAGTGATCACAGTTCATGAGAAAGAGCATTCATAAAGTCAAAGACATGGGCAGGCCCCACCTAGAAACTCATGGTATCTTTGCAAATGTCACAAGTCTGAACGTTTCTTATTTAAGATCTTGTAAGAGATATAATAACTGAAAACTCAGTTAGCATTATTGTTTTCTTTTTCCCAAGAAAGTTCCATTCCTTCTTTTCCTGAACTTTCAGCTAAACATTATAGTCAAGTACAAATGCATCTTTGAGTAAACTGTTGTTCCCAGCCAGAATCCACTATAAGGGAAGACAGAAAGAACTTCCATATTATCCAAAAGAAATGAATTTATCTCAGTGCAAATATTCAGGAAATTCAGCATTTTTTCCTAAAGGGATAAATGTGATATGATAGTTAAGAGACTTCTGAGTTTGAATCCCAACTTCATCCTTTACTAGCTCTATGGACTGGGAGCCATTGCTTAAACTATTTGTGCCTTTGTAGGCTAATCTGGACAGTAGGGATAAGAATAGATCATGCCTCAAAAGGTGGTATAATATTTGTATTAAGTGACTATCTAAAATTGTACCTGTAGATGGTAAATATACACTAAACAAATGTTAGCTATTATTATTGGAAGTTTGAAAATAAGTAATCCTCCTGTACCCATTAAAGAATACAGAATTACTGGGCTTCAGAGGGATAGGGGGTTTTAGCACAAATTGTCATAGCAGTTTCTTAAAAACATTTTCTAAACAAATGATAGAAAAAAGAGAAGATAGATGACAAGAGATTTAAAATACAACATTATTTCCAGATTAAGGAACAACATAGAGTATTACACCTTTAAAATGTATAAGTACGTACCACAAATTCTGGGAGGCAAAATGAAATCATTCCCCAAAACTTGACTTTTACGACAATAGATGGGTCATTACGAAAGTTTTGAGATACACAAAAATCAAGAAACATAAAATCCATGTCGATGGATCAAATAAATCTTGTTTGATCTTAACCTTCTTTTTCACAAACCCTCCCAGCAACACTGATGAGCCAACCAAGTTGAAGTTTGCACAGGTGAATCAAAAAGGACGCTGTTGACTGTGTTTCTTAAAAATGAAATAACAGACCATAACACAATCTGTTGCAAAACCTTTGTAATAGCCTATGTATACTAATAAATATATAAAACGGAAAACAATGTGGCTAATGCTTAATGGAACATGGTTCTTTAACAGATCCAAACAGTATTAGAAATTACATAGAAGTTAGTAACAGACTCAAAATAAAAGTCAAGAGATTACTGAATATTAACCAGAAATAAAGCTAGGGAGAATGGGAAGCTCACCCCTACTCCATAGCTTCCCAACAATCCCCAACATTCTCTAGAATTGACATTTTTCAATTGGTAGTGAACTTTGTATGATCACTTGACAGCAAGCTTTGTAACTGAAACTTAAGAGATAATTTTATGTCATGTATATTTTTATAAAATTATAATTTTTGAATTTAAAAAACTTTAAAAGAGAGGCCCTTGGAAAATTGATGAAATCTTCATGTACTTTTAGGAAAATGACTCCTTTTATGATTATGCTGTGGAAGTCAACCACAAAGTGGTATTATGTCAGAAAAATTATAACTCCCCCCAAAAAGCCCTTCACTAATTATCTATTAAAAATTAATGCATCTTTGCAATTAAAAGCTAAATGTTGTTTAAAAATTAATTTTAAAAAACTCAAGTGGTAAGATAGCACTATGAAGAATGATGATGGTGCCTTTTCATAGACCTATCCCTTACCACCAAACCCCAGCTCTGATGTTTGATCTTAACCCTCTTTTTCACAAATATGTGAGAACAATATGTTAGATAACCAAAGAGTTCTAGGAACACATGTGGATTATCAAAATATATTATTTTTCTTGCTGCAGTATTTTACCTATAGCCAACACAATTTTATGAAAACTTCTACTCAGTATTCAACAAGGCCATTTCTTTCCCCCAGAGAGACTTAATCACAGGTGAGGACTGGAAAAGACAGTTTCCCCCATGAACCTTAAGCACACTCCCACTGAGAAGTGGCATTAATTTGCACATCAAACTGGCCCAGTAAATAACACTGCTGTCATTATCTCATTAAAAACACTGTACTTGTCACTCCCTTTCCTCTTCCTCAAGTACTCCCTACAACTTCAATTTAACATCACCTTTAGAAAACTGACTTTATCTAGGTCAGGTGAGGATAACATCTCCTATAGTCATTGCCACAAATTCCACAAACTCCAGCCACTAGCTCAACATCGTTTATTGGATATTTATCTATCCATGAAATTTACTAAGCATGGAGAAGACTGAAAAGGAACTAGAAAGCTTACTTTTAGCAAGCTAATGGCCACTCTTATTGGAAAAAGGAGCCTGATCACCAGGTCCTTCAAAGATCCCTCTTATTAGCATGTTTTGATTTTATTATTTAGTTCGTATTTAACCCCTACCTATTTTGGCTGGTTATCTGTGAAAGGATCCTATAAGCATGCTATTGATAGTTGAGAATTACTTGTAGTAAAAAAAGGCTTGATTTCTGTTGGTATAACAGTTGTAGATTCCCTTCCCCCTGTAAACTGCATATTGAATTGGCATTACATATGGAAAGCAAAGTGGTATGAATTGTGTTACTTGTCAATGCTTTTCAGTTTCTAGTGAGCCATAAAATGACTAACCATCAGGAGTAAGACGGAAATACGGCAAAGATTCCAGATAATGGCTTACATTTAATAATGCCACCTTTGAATATTATGATAATAAATGATAAAGCTATGCCACAGACTTCCTGTATCTACCTGATTCTGTGTGTACCTCTGCAGGTTATTATGCATTTCCGAAAGTATTCCTTCCAAGAGTTCATTGACTTCTAACTAATAAAATATGCATTACATAAAGCACTAGAGAAAAACACTTTGCTTGTTTTAACCAAAAGGTAAGATTACCTTATTGCCTTGAAATCCCCTAGGGCCTGGATCCCCTGGAGGTCCACTGATGCCCTACTCCAAGAAGAAGAAACAAGAATTAGTTCTGTATACAAATGGCCAACCAAAAATAAATCATTATTTTAGACCCCCTAGAGATCCTAGAGTTAGTTGGAAGTCAGACTATGTAACTCAGAGCTAAACTGAGATTATATTCAATTGAGAAAGGGGATAAGATAAAATTCCTTAAGTCAAATAAATAGCTTCTAAAATAACATTCAGGCTGAAGCAAATGCTTTATTAATGAAATGTTTAGAAAACATCTGTGTTTCCATCCTAATTCCTGTGATGGAACCCTTTCTTGAAATATTTTACCTTTTAAACATTTTTTTAATATCTGAAAGTTGGAGCTTCCAAAGACCCTTTGATAACTAGAGGGTTCTGCTTTCCCAATTCCAGATGAAGGGGGAAAAGTTCATGGTTAACTAGATGTTGTGTAGGAAATCCTGGGTAAAAGCATAATTTTCTTTTATTTATTTATTTATTTTTATTAAATCATAGCTGTGTACATTAATGCAATCATGGGGTACAATGTGCTGGTTTTATATACAATTTGAAATATTTTCATCAAACTAGATAACACAGCCTTCACGACATTTTCTTTGTTATTGTGTTAAGACATTTATATTCTACATTTAGTAAATTTCACATGTACCCTTGTAAGATGTACCGCAGGTGTTGCCCCACCAATTACCCTCTCTCCACCCTTTCTCCCCTCTCTCCTCCCCTCCCTCATCCCTTTCCCCATATTCATAGTAGGGCTGAGTACATTGGATACTTTTTGAAATATTGAAATTAACTCTTCACATATACCCCCAACATAACTTCAGAAGAGACAGGTCCCTAGACTGAAAATAATAATACAAGTTATTTTCTGAAATCCATACAATGTCTAACTTAAAGAAATGCCTTAGAAAATCAGTCCATGGGATATAGCATTAACTACTTGTAATGATGGAACAATACAAACACTGCAATTTAGATAAAATGCATAGCTTTTCCAACTAGGATATATAGTAGCAATGCAAAAATAATTACGTCCTGCTTTTAACTACTTTGACTTTTTTCTCCTACTAAGACTCTAATTTTTTAACTTCATCCCCTTAGCTACTCACCAAGAACCCTTGCCTGTTGGTACCTATCTTTAGGGTAAACTAAATCAGTTCATCAAACACTAGGGAAATGGTTTCCAAAGTTTGTTGCACGCTAGTATCATCTGGATCTTTAAAAATATTAATGCCTGACTCCAATCCCCAAACATGTGGATTTAATTGGTAAAGGAGTTTTTAAAGCTCACTAGGTGATTCCAATGCAGACATAGATTTGGTTTTAACCTCCTTACCTGAAGCCCTCTGGGGCCTTTTGGTCCATGTGGCCCTGGGGATCCCTATGGAATAAAATCAATAGTAAGTCTTCCTAAACATCCATCTTCACAGTGAAGAAATTTTAGGTGGGAGGAAAGGGAATGTGTTCTAGGTAATGACTAATCCTCCCTGGTTATCTTAATCGAAGCCAACAAATTGAAATTATTTTAATTAACAAGCCAACTGGGGGAGTCAAACTTCTCTTTAGTAAACAAACTCTATGAAAATACAATTTTATATGTAAGTCTCTGGCCTATATATTGATATTTTGATTAGAGTAAAGGATTCTTCAGAAGATTCCCTAAAGGCAGTACACCTAATGGAATATGTTTCATCCAAGTGAGCGATGTCCGCTATATTAACAATTTAGTGCATTTCCACAATGTCTACATCACTTTTTGCTTATCTTCAAGACATGGAACTTCGCAAAACACTGGTTATTCTCAATACTCTTCTAATGGAAAATATTTCAATATGTTCTACAACCTTTAATATTTATTTTTATAAGAATAGAATTTAGTCTAATTTCTCTTTCATCAAATTTCCCCTTTTTTGGCTTATCAAAGTATTACCTGTTAATAATAAAAACATTCTCATAATTATGGAAAAATGTAAAAGAAGTTTTTTTTAAATCATATTGTGGCAAATGCTATTAACATTTTAGTCATATTTTCATCCATTTTATTCCCAACTGATTTTTCATTATCAGTGTTTTTATCAATTTTGTTTTCTACCTATGTGGCCTCACATTGTGTCAAAAATATTTTGCCATATCATTAAAAACTTATAGTAAACAGTAATATTCAAGAATAGGGTCCTATCATAATTTATTTACTCATTTCCTTAGTTTTGACCTCTGAGTGTTTTTGATGATGGCTTTTTTAAGTGACATTATAATGAATGTCTTTGTGCATAAATCTTTGTCCAACTTCTGATTCATTCCTAAAGACAGCTTCCTAGAAAAGGCTAGCTGAGGCAGAGACTGCAAGGCCATTTAAGGCTTTCTGTCCCTCCCGTTTCTCTCATTGCATAACATGGAAAGAGAGAAATTTCCTGCATAAAGTAGCATCCATTCCCACAACCTGCGTACAAGAGAGTATAACTTCATCCTATGGAATCCTCATCTACATGACTATCACATGGTACTTCAGTGTTTGTTTGCTAATTTGATATACAAAATAACAATATAATTTCACATATCTGATTGCTAGTGCGTTAGAATATTTTTCTCATTTATTAGCCATCTGTATTTTCTCTTTCTTCAAGTTGTTCAGGTGGCTGTTTTATAAACTTGTGTGACCTCTTTTTGTCAAGAACACTGTATCTCATTGACTATAAAACACATTTTTTTTCACGTTTTTACATCTGTGACATTAGAGTATGTCTTACAATCAGTTGCATCTTATAATTAGCAATGTGTTTTCCTTTTTTCCTTTTTGGCACAGAAAATAGTGGGACGTTTAACAACTCCTGGCATTTTAGTCAATGAAATATGATATTGTCAACCATTTTTATTTTATATAGTTTTCCAAAGTATTGACTTTCATTTCTGTTCTACTCTAGGTGTGTCTCCTCTATATTTCCAAGGACTCATGTCATTTCCCATTTTCAATTCTCCTCCAGGAATTATGTATTCACTGTCACTCTTTTTGTTTTGTCCAGCAATAATTACCAAGCCTACATTTTGCAGATTCTACTGACTTTCAACTCTATAGTTTAAAAGCTTTCAGAAAGTCTCATGCTATTTACAATGTTGAGTTCCATGGGCCACTGTCCGTTTCTTACCCTCTTCTTTTAATCTTCTGCCTTATTTTTTCTCCTTGATTCCCATAATTATAACTATTCAAAGAGTTTAGTATCTTTGTGTCATGCTGTTAATTGTTCTCAACTATAATGAAAACTATTAAATATTTTTACTCTGTATTGTGAGGACCTGTTAACATAAAATGTTTCAGATGTACTCTCTATATATTTTTGATCTATTAAAAAACTCTTTAACATATTTAACATTGTTTCCAGTTTAATTACTAATAATTTATTCATATTTACTTTTTAACTAAAAAAAGTTTCATGTTTTACTTTTTAGCTAAAAGTAAATACCTGTCCAATTGTCTCTGTCTTGCTGCATTTTCAAAATTCCACATCCCTGTCTATTTCTAGTTGTTCCACTTTGTTTAAATTATTTCACTAACTCCTTTTATGAAGTTCATCACTCCATTTTGGAAAATGTCAGTTCTCAGTGTTTACATCTGGAAAGCAATTCTACTCTGACCCAACTCAAGCTTGGAATGATTCTGCTGGATAAATTATTCTTTTCACCATAACATTCAGTAGGCATGGCCTCAAAGGTTAGAGTGTCAAAACAGTCTTAATGGTCCATAAGAACATTTGGAGGCTCCATTAACTAAGTTAGGTATCACTTTGTTTCATGTTTTACAGATGTGAAAATTGAGTCATTGACTTCAACTGTGGTAGGGAAAGCAACATAATTCAGCCAGGAATTTCCCCTAAGGAAACTTAGCCCCAGAAGGATCACAGCTGTTAGCGTTTTAAAAACATGTTCCTTACTTTGTCACCTTTTATTCCTGGTTTACCACATTCCCCACGTTCTCCCTAAAAAATAAATAAATGAAATGAAATAAATAAGAGGACATTTTCAGTAATTCATTGTTAGGATTTTTTTTTTAAAGATTCATAGCAGAATCACTCTGGTTTTACACAATTTTATCAACAGTACCATGAGTTACATAGGTATTGAACTCTGAAAATTCTTACCCCTTAACTTGAGAGGATCAAATCACTGATACCATCTAATGAGGTTTGACATTTTTGAGAAATGGATGAAATTAGAAGGAAAGGAACCTACCATCTATCACACATTAGATTCCCTTTGCAAGCCAGTTAGCACAGTTGGCTACAGGGTGATGCTAACAGATTCTTTTGCATAAAATTCACATTACAGCCCAGTGAGATCCGTTCTACTGTTCCTATTTTGTGGTTGAGAAAATTTAAACCCAATGAGATAATTTCCCTTGATAATATATCTAGTTAAGTAGAAAACACAGGTCTACTCTGACTCAGTCCCTATTTTCTCAACACCATCCTCCCGCCTGAGTACTGGCCTTAATCAGCTAGCAGGGTTTGCCTGGGGAACTGTGAGATGAGACTGTGCCCTGAGTTGATGGGGCAAGGTGCCTCCAGGAGTTAGCAAGGTCTGCTGTGAGGGAGAGAGCAGGGCTTAGTGACAAGCATGCTATGTATTTCCCAGGATCACAGTCTCCTGTCCTGTCCACCCTAGAACTTTAGTGGAGAAAACTAACATTGGAGTTTCACTTCAGAGTCTATTATTGATATTTCATAAACATTATATCAGTTAACCTGATTTTGCAGACTGAAACTTTATGATTCAAAAAGGTTAAGTAGAGAAAATGTGTTCACATACACGATGTAACACTATTCAGGCTTATAAGGAGGAAATCCTTTCTTTTGTGACAGCACGGTTGAACCTGGAGGACATATTAGGTGAAATAAGGGAGGCACAGGAAGACAAATACTGCAAGCCTCCCTTACATATGAAATCTAAAAATCCTAAACTCATAGGATAAGAGAATAGAATGGGGATTACCAGGGCTAGGGAGATGTTTGTCAAAAAATACAAAATTTCAGTTAGAGAGGAGCAAGAGATGGATTGTACAATGCAATGAATACAGCCAACAACCATGTCTTGTATTCTTGAAAATTTCTGAGAGAAAATTTCATGTTCTCCCCACAAAAAATATGATGTTTGTGAGGCAATACATATGTTAATTAGCTCAATGTAGCCACTTCACCATGTATACATACATCAAAATATATATGTACATTTATTGGCCAACTAAAAATTGTTTTAGATAAAAATAGACCTTTTTTTAAAGGTTAATAAGCTTGCTTTAAAAAAATGAGAATCGGAACCTCTGAATATTCATCTATTACATCAGACTTTTGAGATTTCTAATAATTAGAACTAAAAAGTAACATCCAATTAGAAAAAAAGACGAAAATTTCATGATCATTAACAATAGGAAAGTTATGGGTAGTTACTCTGCCCCATCTTGATTTATACAATGGGACGGTTATCAACACCTATATCTTTTGAGAAGATTCATTTAAACTTCTGGAGAGGCTCAGCACCCATAGCTCAGTGGTTATGGCATTGGCCTGGGCCAGCTAAGCAACAATGACAACTACAAGAACAACAACAACAAAAAACAACAGCTGGGCATTGTGGCGGGCACCTGTAGTTCCAGCTACTTGGGAGGCTGAGGCAAGAGAATTGCTTAAGCCCAAGAGTTTGAGGTTGCTGTGAGCTGTGATGCCATGACACTCTACCCAGGGCGACATAGTGAGACTCTGCCCCAAAAATAAATAAATAAATAAACAAACAAACTTCTGGAGAATTATAGATTCACTGAAGGAGTTCTCACTTGGAAAATGTAAGCTGTTAGAGCAAAGTGACCTGGAACTATCACCATTTAAACCAAAATTTCACCAAGAACAGCAGCATCAGAAATCAGAGGCTGATTTTTTTGTTTATAAAGCACTTTAAATTTTTCAGAATGCTTATATGTACATATAAGCTTATTCTAAGCTTCAAATCAATTCTTCCTTTCAAGATAAGGTAGCATAATCAGAGAGGTTAGGTGGTCCACTTAAATGCACATGCTGGATGGTAACTCTTAGGCCAGGGCCCTCATCATTCACTCTGCTGCTTCTGCTGCTGCTGCTGCAAGTGCCACTACCTGGTGACAGATGGAAATTGTAATAAAAATGTATATCAATACGTTGCTTCCCTCATCAAGGAAATCTTCCCATGAAAAATAAATCTCAGCTGAACTAAACAATGTATATAGTATTATAACATAATGGATTTGCCTGCTGGTGCAAGCTTTAATTAAGCAACAGTTACTAGACTGCCAGCTGGCTTGCAGACCACGCCTTGAATATCACTGCTGTAAGGAAGGAAGTCACCTTTTGAACCAACAATTATGTATGCAAAGTGAGCGCCAGCGCCTCCACATTATTGTTAATCCCCACGACAGCGTTGTGTGTGTGTATTTCACACATATATTTTACAAATATGCGTGTGTATATCTCCACCTACACATATGCAAAACAGGGCTCAGAGAAATTACATAGTTTGTGCATGAACACAAGCTTGAGTCCATTAGGCTCCCAAGTCCATGGTCTTATCAGTCACCCATAGCTGAACAAGGCACACTGTCATGGGCTGCGAGGTACTTTCTATTAACCTGACACTTCTGTCCGGGATACTGCCTGGGCTCTTGCTGGATCAGGGACAGGAAAGAAGGAGGTGCAATTCTTAGAGCCAGCTACGCTTCTGTTCAAAAGCAATTTGTTCTCTCTCCACATCCTTTTGTGAGTCAAACTGACCCAGGAAAAACTGAGCTGTCACTTAGAACAAGTTGACATTTATTTCTGAATGCAAATGGAAAAATCACTCTGAAGAATCAATTAGAAAGCAACTAATTTAATAATGTTGGATGGGAATAAAATGACTCAACCACCAAAATATAAAACAGAAAAGTGCCATAAATACACTCAAAATTCTTTTGGCCAGAATTCACATTCCATTTGTCCAGACAGATTTGTTAGCTATAGGATCCTAAGGAACAGCATTTGTTTTAGGGGCAGATTTCCATCAATGAAAATACTGTGCTCTTGTTATTTGCCTCTGCAAAGGCGATTTCCTTTTGGGGGGGTCATTAATCCCTGTGGAATGCCCACAGTTACACAGTTTCAGAGAGCAAGTGCTTCAGAAAGCTATGAACAGATCAGCTCTGTTTTCAGCCTCTGATTCCTGCTACTGCTGTTCTTGGTGAAATTCTGGTTTGAATGTTGATGGTTCAGGGTCACTTTGCTCTAACAGCTCATATTTTCCAAGTGAGAACTCCTCTGGTGAATCCGTAATTCTTCAGAAATTTAAATGAATCTTCTCAAAGATACAGGTGTTGATAACTGTCCCATTGTATAAATCAAGATGGGGCAGGGTAGCTACCCATAATTTTCCTCAGTTGTAACATAGGATAATTTTATAATCATGTAAATTGTTTAACTGTTCCATATTGATATTTGTCCCTTGCCTCTTCCTAAGAGCACATTACATTTACGGACAAGCAAATGTTTTAGAATACATTGTCATAACTGTTACCCCACTTGATTCTCCAATCACCCTATAAATGAATGAGGCAGGCCTGTACTAATCCAGTTCTATCTCGATGAAGAAATAGACATTCCAGAACACTGAGTTGCCCAAATTCTTAAGGTTGCCGGAATCATGAGATTTCCCACACTCTTCCCCTGATAACATTTTCATGGGACATGAAAATGGGACATGCTTATCGGCATGTATAGGTTCACCCCTAATATTTCACAAGGCCCAAGACAAAAGTGCAAGCAGGAGCCCGTATATTATGCGTCTACATAGTTGAAAATTATAAATTAAATTAACAATGTTCCAGCTTTCTTTCTTGACAAATATAAAGAATATAAGAATCAAGAATTAAAGGACTTTGGAATTCCTCAGTGGCCCATGCTGGACCTCATGCCCACAGCCTGCAGTCTGGTACCCACTTTACTTCCCACGTCCAGCTCCCTCCACGGCAAGAGGAGCACACACATGAAGATGCCCCAGGCAGGGCAGCGCCTGTAGCTCAGTAGGTAGGGCACCGGCCACATACACCTAAGCTGGCAGGTTTGAATCCAGCCCAGGCCAGCTAAACAACAATGACAACTACAACAAAATAGCCAGGCACTGGGGCGGGCACCAGTAATCCCAGCTACTTGGGAGGCTGAGGCAAGAGAATCGCTTAAACTAGTTGTTCTCAACATGTGGGTCCTGACCCCTTTGTTCCATTTTTAACAATATGGCAAGTAGAAAGGTTGAGAACCACTGGCTTACACCCAAGAGTTTGAGGTTGCTGTGAGCTGTGATGCCACAGCACTCTACCAAGGGTGACATAGTGAGACTCTGTCTCAAAAACAAAAGAAGGTGCCCCCTGCATGACCTCTCCTGCCTCCACAAACCACTGCCATTTAGTCCCCCGTCAGCCGGGGGGGAAAAATGGATATGGCAAGCTTTGTGAATGGCGTCCAAGCAGGCTTGGGCCATTGTGCAGGGCCTTAGGAGAAGAGAACCTAGACCTGCAGACTCTGGCTCCATGGGGAGTATGAAAACCAGAGGAGACCCAGTGTAGGACCCTCTAAAGTTCAGGTCTCTTGTGCAGACCTGAGGGTTGTAGCTCCTGTAGGATAGTATGCCTGATAAGCACATGTTCTGATTTCAGACAGAAAAACTTACACAAGAGAGACCTGTGGGTTAGGCTTATCAATGAACAACTGAGCGCTCTCTGGGGTTCCTAAACCCAAGTCCAACTTGTTAATTTCCTTTGAAGCAGTTTGATTTCCGAATTTATAACTTGCAAATGCACATAAAATCATCTACCACCCATACCTCTAGTTTGCTTGTTTGCCAAATTTCTTCCCACTGCAAGCTGTACACGGATGCCTGCCTCACTGAAATCAGTGGTTCATTGTGGCTTACCCAGGATAAATCCTCTCTTTCTCCTGGGACAGGGTTTGCTGTCAAGGCTTTCCTAGGAAGTTAAGGACCTACTCACAGCGTTGCTGCATCTGTTTTTGTAGAGAAACTTTTGGTCTGGATACCTGGACTGCATGGCTGTGAAACTGGGGTTCTCTACTAAGAGTATTTCTGTTTGAAAAGCTTAAGGAAACTATATTCTAATCTCAGGAATCTCAGAGTGCCCACTATCCCTGACAACACACACCCATCTCTTATATTCTATTATTATTTTATGTTAACAGAGTTAAGAGCATGCTTAGGAATGAGGAATTCACTTACAAGAACAAAGGAAAATTATTTCTGTCAATTATTTAAATATGTTTATGTTTCTCTTTCTGAAGTAGGAGTCTATTTGTTGTTGCCAACTTACCTTGTCACCTTTATACCCAGGAATTCCCTAATTTAAAAAGAAAAGAAAAAGTAAATTACTGTAAGGCAGGGTTAGAATGAATATTAGATGTTTTTCACTTACAAGTTATAACAAAAACACACTTATACTTGGAAAATCAGACTACATAAATGTAGGCTTTTTCACTTCTCTCTTCTTTCTTCTAAGAAGAAGAAAAGAACCTTTTTTCCACTATTTTACATTTTATGCTCAGTTTGTTTCAGGTATTTTTTTCAAACCCAATTTCTTGCCCTTTGGCCCAAAGCTGAAGGAGATGGTGTACACTGAAAGTCATTGTTAAAGTGATGACCTATAACAGTCTTCTCAAAATTGTTACATTGACTTTTAAACTATTACAGCTGAAAATGTTTCACAGCAATTCAGAGAAATTGGCTTTGAAAATGAGTTGAGATAATAGCCTTTAAAATGTGTGTGTAAATATTTGTATTCATATACTCCTCCTTTTAAATTCATTCTAGAATATATGACATCAAGGAAGTGATTGGTTCCTTTATCAACCTCGATGAAGCAGTGACCTTTAAGTTATTGTCTTTTATCTCATTCCAAATAAGGGACCAGTACTTCTGTCTTCTGTGTGGCACTCGGGCATCTTGCACCATCCTCCCCACTGTCACTGCCCATAAACTCTAATAAGTAACACAACACTGAATACTAAATGAACTGGTAAATTACCAGCCCTCAGTAGAATGAGTCTTTTTCAAACAAGATTTCTTGTCTTTTTCATCCAACCATATTTTTCAAGCATGGAAATAGAATTGTGAAGCATATTTAAAGTGAGCTTGAAAAAACCTATGGAATAATCAAGTTTTTATTGGACATGTAAGTCAGACAACAAAATTTTGTTGTGTATGTGACCTTTTTATAAAAGGAAACTTCATGAAGGAAATAACATTTCTCTCCAATGAGTGGTCACCAAAGAATAGAAAACAAAGGTACAATTATTCAAAAATATTGTTATACTTCAATTTAACCCAACTGAGAAATACTTATTCACAGATATGGTCTAAGTTTTAGAATTGGGCTTAAAATTAAAGACCTTATTATAGACACCACACATAATTGGGTCTCTATTAAAACAATTCATGTTTGTAGTGTTAAAAAAAAAAAAAAGCTTGAATTTCTAATCTCAGAAATCTTAGGGTACTCTCAACTCCTTATAACACACAACCCTAAGTCATTGTTAATATGATGACCTATAATGGACCTTTCAAAATTGTTATCAACTAAAATTCTGTCATTACTTTATATTAAAAAAATTAAGATTGTATTTTGGAAGGTGCCAATAAGGCTTTTAAAAAATAAAGGATTATTATTTTTAATAGTATATTCTTTTTTTCTGGTTTTCTTTCTGAGATCCCTGGTCAAGTCACCATTTGGTTGCTCTATCAGCTCATGTTCTTTTTCTTCTTTCTTCTTTTATGAGCCTCTTCATCACCAGTTTTGCACTCATATGTCTCTGCCAAATTTGTTTATGACTTTTCTATTTCCAGTAACAGTACATTTCAAATCACAAAGAATCAAAATTTTATAATCATCTCAGTTTTCTCTCTCCTTCCCTTACCCATTGCATCCCTTTAATTCAACCTGGTCAACATTCTCCCACAGCTTCCCACTATACTCAGGTTGAATTCCACTCCCCTTACCCCAGCCTACAGGACCCTCTGTGGCCCAGCCCCTGCCTGCCTCTGTTCCTGGTCTCCTATCACTCTTCGTTAACAGATGCTCTTCCCGTTTCTTCAGTCTGCCAACCCTGCTCCCACCTCAGGGCCTTTGTATTTGCTGCCACTGCTGTCTAGAACATCCTCATTCCCTTGTTTCATATTTTCTAACACTTCTCAGTGATGGAAATCATCTTTTTATTTGTTTGCCTACTTCTCTCTCTCCCCAGCTAGGACACTTCATGAGACAGGGACTCTCTATCCTACTCGCTTGCCCTGTATCTCCAGATATAAGAGTGCAGTGCTTGGCAGGTGCTCCCTAAGTATTCGGTGACTGTGTGAATTCGAGTTCACCACTACACACTGTCATTTTCACCGCTTTGTGGATTCTCATGTTCTCGTCCTTTCCATTTTGTCACCACAGTAGCCCAATGCTATCCCAAATTCTGTGAGCCACAGACCTGAGGCACACATGTGATTTTCAATGTTCTCACAGCCATATTTTAAAAACCAAAACAAAAAGGTGGTACGGAAGACGAAGCAAGATGGCGGCCGAGTAACAGCTTCCTTGCAAATGGGCACGGTGAGTCTGAGGAGAAGACTCCAGGCATCTCTGGCTAGTGTTTCTGCCCAGAATCATCCCTTTGGTGACACAGGAAGTCAGCGTGAGACTTCTGGACCCCAGGAGGAGGACAAAAGCAGTGGAGAACTGGCAAGTGTTTGCGTGTGTTCCATCTACTCCCGCCGGCGGCTGTAAGAACAGCAGCACTGAGATCGCAAACTGGAAAGGCCTTACCTGTGAGCTGTTTTGGATTTCTGCAGTTGGCACTCAGTTGAACTACCTTGGAGGAACTTGGGCACGAATGCAGAGGACTTTAAGTGTTGTCCACAGCCCCAGGGTGAGCCGCTGAGCCAGACGGAGCTAATAGTGTTCGTCTGTGGGCCACACAGAGCCACTGTGGGAGAACTGCCCGCAAGCTCCGCCCTCAGGGTCACAGAGCAAGGATCAGGTGGGAGCGAGTAATCTAGTGACTGAGCAGCCTAAAGGCGGGGACTGAGATGCTGCAGGGGTCCTCAAACTTTTTAAACAGGAGGCCGTTCACTGTCCCTCAGACTGTTGGAGGGCGGGACTGCGGGCCCAGGACAAGTCGGCTGCTAAGCAAAAACACCCAGTGGACTAGATAAATGTCCTCGGTGAGGATGCCTGCCTTATAGCCATTGCCCTCAGGGGCATAGAGCAAGACTGGTTTTGGCACACTGGGTAACTGGATAGCCACTTCAGGAGTGATTCCCAGCGACAAGAGCTTTCCTGGGAAAGCTTCTGCTTAGCCAAAGTTAGCAGTTTAAAGTGCCTTTTAAGTGGGCTGAGGAGAGATTTAGGGTCTCCACCCTGTAGGATTTGATAAATCAGCAGAGGCCGCCAATCCCCATATCATACAGCCATATCAGCATCGTGATTAACATCTCATACCCCAGAACAATCACCTGTTGCCCAGACAATATCCTGCAATATATACTGATTGCTTTTTGGTTTTTGTTTTTTGGTGTTTTTTTTCAACATTTTCCCTATAGATTTTTCTTTCCTTTTTTCTTTCTTTTCTTTCTTCATTTTTCTAGTATAAATATAATTTTCCATTGTTGCCTTCTTTAACAATTAGAATTTCATTTTCACTCGTATTTCTACTATTATTATTTGGTTTTTCCCCCAATTTTATCCTGTAAAGCTTTCTGTTTACTTGTTTTGCTTTGATTTATATCATTTTTGCCTTTCCTCTCTACTTGGTGGAGGTTGGGTACTGTGTCCAAACAGGCTAGCAAAGAGCTGCTGACCTCAAGGGAACCACTCAACCCAGCACCCCCAGAGGTTGGGGCTTTTTAAGGTTGGGTCAAAGTACCCTACTGTATACCTATGTTGCTCCTATCTCCCTCTTTCTGTGCCTCTCTTCTTTTTGTCATATTCCCTCTTACCTATTCCCTCTCCTTTCTCTTTTTTCTTTATTTTTTCCCTCCATGCTCTTCAATCTTCTCACTCTTCTGGTCCTATACCAAAAGGACTCATCAAAACCCTAGTCCCATGGCATGGCAACTTAAAGAACAAGTGGAAGTGAAAGGAAAATTAGGGCAAGAAAACAGATAAAAGAAATCACTCATGAGGAAGAATCAGCAGAAAACTCCTGGCAACATGAATAATCAGTCCAGAGCAACCCTCCCCCCGCAAAGGACTTTGGGGTAGCTACTCCAGAGGATTCCACCTAAAAAGAAATGTTAGAAATGACAGAATGGGAATTTAGGATACAAATGATGAAAACAATGAAGGAAATGATGGAAACAATGAAGGAAACTGCTGATAAAGTGGAAAATAACCAAAAGGAAATCCAAAAACAGATTCAAATAAAAGATTAATGATATGAAGAATATAAAAAGGATATAGCAGAGCTGAAGGAACTGAAGCAGTCAATTAGGAAATTTAAAGATGCAATAGAGGGCAGTGCCTGTGGCTCAAAGGAGTAGGGTGCCAGCCCCATATGCCAGAGGTGGCAGGTTCAAACCCAGCCCTGGCCAAAAACTGCAAAAAAAAAAAAAAAATGCAATAGATTAGACCATCCAGAAGAAAAAATCTTGGAAGTAGAGGACAAAGCTCTTGAGATAACTCAGATAGTTAAAGAGGCAGAAAAGAAGAGAGAAAAACCAGAACTTCCACTGACAGAATTATTGTACTTTATGAAGCATTCAAACATACAACTTATAGGTATCCTAGAAGGGGAAGAAGAATGCCCCAGGGGAATGGAAGCCATACTAGAGAATATTATAAATGAAAATTTCCTAAATATCACCAAAGATTCTGACACACTCATTTCAGAGGGATATCAGACCCCAGGTCACCTCAACTCTAACTGTGCTTCTACAAGACATATTGTGATAAACCTGTCCAAAGACAAGACAAAAGAAAAGATTCTTCAAGCTGCCAGGAGTAAGCACCAGTTGACCTACAGGGGCAAATCCATCAGGGTGACTGCAGACTTCTCTAATGAAACTTTCCAAGCAAGAAAACAATGGTCATCTACCTTTAATCTACTTCAACAGAACAATTTCCAGCCCAGAATTCTATATCCTGCTAAGCTAAGCTTTAAAATTGATGGAGAAATCAAATCATTTACTGATATACAAACATTGAGGAAATTCACCACAACAAGACCAGGCCTACAGGAAATACTTCAACCTATTCTACACACTGACCATCACAATGGATCAACAGCAAAGTAAGATCTCAGAAATTAAAGGACAGAACCTAACTTCCACACCGATGCAAAAAATAAAACTAAGCAATGGACTCTCACAAAATAAGATGAATAGAACACTACCACACTTATCAATTATCTCAATAAATGTTAATGGCTTGAATTCCCCACTGAAAAGGCATAGATTGGCTGACTGGATTAAAAAACACAAGCCATCCATTTGCTGTCTGCAGGAAATACACCTAGCTTCAAAAAACAAATTAAAACTCTGAGTTAAGGGTTGGAAGACAATTTTTCAGGCAAATAGAATTCAGAAGAAAAGAGGAGTTGTGATCTTATTTTCAGATGCATGTGGATTTAAAGAAACTAAAGTCAAAAAAAGACAAAGATGGCCACTTTATATTGGTCAAGGGAAAAATACAAGAAGACATTTCAATTCTAAATATTTATGCATACAATCAAAATGGTCCCAGATTCTTGAAACAGACCTTACTCAGTCTGAGCAATATAATATCCTATAATACCATAATAACAGGGGACTTTAACACTCCTCTTACAGAGCTGGAGAGATCTCCTAAACGGAAATTAGACAAAGGTATAAGGGACTTAAATGACACCCTAGGACAACTGTGCTTGATAGACACATATAGAGCACTCCATCCCAAAGATAAAAAATATACATTCTTCTCATTACCCCATGGAACATTCTCCAAAATTGATCATATCAAAAGAATTGAAATTTTACCTTGTATTTTCTCAGATCACAAGGCACTAAAGGTGGAACCCTAACAAAAAACTTCAACCCCACACAAAGGCATGGAAATTAAACAACCTTCTGTTGAATGACAGGTGGGTGCAGGAAAAAATAAAATAATAAATCATTACCTTCCTTGAGCATAACAACAATGAAGACACAAGCTACCGAAACCAGTGGGATACTGCAAAAGCAGTTTTGAGAGGAAAATATATCACTTTAGACATCTACATTTGAAAAACAGAAAGAGAGCACATCAACAAACTCACCAGCCATCTTATGGAATTGGAAAAAGAAGAACAACCTAAGCCTAAACCCAGCAGAAGAAAAGAAATATCCAAAATTAAATCAGAGATCAATGAAATTGAAAACAAAAGAATCAGTCAGAAAATTAATGAAATGAGGAGTTGGTTTTTTGAAAAAATAAATAAAATTGATAAACCTTTGGCCAGAATAACTAGAAATAGAAAAGTAAAATCTCTAGCAACCTCAATCAGAAATGATAAAGGGGAAATTACAACTGATCCCACAGAGGTGCAAGAGATCATCTCTGAATACTACCAGAAAATCTATGCCCAGAGATTTGACAATGTGAAGGAAATAGATCAATATTTGGAATCATATCCTCTCCCTAGACTTATCCAGGAAGAACTAGAGATCCTGAACAGACCAATTTCAAGCACTGAGATTAAAGAAACAATAAAAAAATCTTCAAACAAAAAAATACCCTGGTCTGGATGGCTTCACACCAGAATTCTATCAAACCTTCAAGGAAGAGCTTATTCCCGTACTGCAGAAATTATTCCAAAAAATTGAGGAGGAAGGAATCTTCCCCAACACGTTCTACAAAGCAAACATCACCCTGATACCAAAACCAGGAAAAGACCCAACTAAAAAGGAGAATTTCAGACCAATTTCACTAATGAATATAGATGCAAAAATTCTCAACACAATCCTAGCCAATAGATTACAGTTCATCATTAAAAAATTCATACATCAAGTAGGTTTTTTTCCAGGAATGCAAGGCTGGTTTAACATATGCAAGTCCATAAATGTTATCCACCAGATTAACAGAAGCAGAAACAAAGACCATATGATCCTCTCAATAGATGCAGAAAAAGCATTCAATAAAATCCAGCATCCTTTTCTAATTAGAACAATGAAGCATATACGCATACGTGGCACATTTCTGAAACTGATCGAAGCTATGTATGACAAATCCACAGCTAATATTTTACTGAATGGAGTAAAACTGAAAGCTTTGCCTCTTAGAACTGGAACCAGACAAGGTTGTCCTCTGTCACTATTACTATTCAACAAAGTGCTGGAAGTTCTAGCCAATACAATTAGGCAAGACAAAGAAATAAAGGGCATCCAAATGGGAGCAGAGGAGGTCAAACTCTCCCTTTTTGCTGACAATATGATCTTATACTTAGAGAACCACAAAGACTCAACAACAAGACTCCTATAAGTCATCAAAAAATACAGTAATGTCTCAGGATATAAAATCAATGTCCACAAGTCAATAGCCTTTGTATACACCAGTAACAGTTAAGATGAGAAGGCTAATTAAGGACACAAATCCCTTCACCATAGCTTCATAGAAAATGAAATACCTAGGAATATACCTAACAAAGGAGGTGAAGGACCCCTATAAAGAAAATTATGAAATCTTAAGAAAGGAAACACCAGAGGATATTAACAATGGAAGAACACACTATGCTCATGGCTGAGAAGAATCAACATTGTTAAAATGTCTATACTTCACAAAGCACTCTACCTATTCAATGCCATCCCTCTTAAGATACTAACAACATACTTTCAAGATTTGAAGAAAATTATTCTGAGTTTTGTATGGAACCAGAAAAAACCCATATAGCGAGGGCAGTTCTTAGTAATAAAAACAAAGCTGGGGGGCAACGCCATACCAGATTTTAGTCTGTACCACAAAGCCATAGTGGTCAAGACAGCAGGGTACTGGCACAAAAATAGAGACATAGACATTTGGAATGGAATAGAAAACCAGGAAACGAAACTAACATCTTACAACCACCAAACAAGAACACACCTTGGGGGAAAGACTCCCTATTCAATAAATGGTGCTGGGAGAACCTGATATCCACATGTAGAAGACTGAAACTAGACCCACACCCCTCTCCACTTACAAAAATTGATTCAAGATGGATAAAAGACCTTCATCTGAGGCAAGAAACAATTAAGAACCTCAAAGAAAGTGTGGGGGAAACACTGGAAGCTATCAGCCTGGGGAAGGACTTTATGAAGAAGACCTCCACAGCAATTGCAACAACAAAAATAAATAAATGGGACTTAATGAAACTGAAAAGCTTCTGTACAGCTAAGGAGACAACAACCAAAGCTAATAGACAACCTACACAATGGGAGAGGATATTTGCATATTTTGAATCAGACAAAACTTGATAACTAGGATCTATAGAGAACTCAAATTAATCCACATGAAAAAAGCCAACAATCCCATATATCAATGGGCAAGAGACAGGAATAGAACCTTCTCTAAAGAAGACAGACAAATGGCTAACAAACAGATGAAAAAATGCTCATCATCCCTAATTATTAGAGAAATGCAAATCAAAACCACCCTGAGATACCATCTAACCCCAGCAAGAATGGCCCAAATCTCAAAACTGCAGATGCTGGCATGGATGTGGAGAGAAAGGAACACTTTTACACTGCTGGTGGGACTGCAAACTATATAATTTTTTTGGAAGGAAGTATGGAGAACCCTCAAAGAACTCAAGCTAGACCTCCCATTTGATCCTGCAATCCCATCACTGGGCTTCTACTCAGAAGGAAAAAGTTCCTTCTATCCTAAAGACACTTGCACAAGACTGTTTATTGCAGCTCAATTTATAATCACCAAAATGTGAAACAGCCTAAATGCCCACCAACCCAGGAATGTATTAACAAGCTGTGGTATATGTATACCATAGAATACTATTCAGCCATTAAAAAAATGGAGTTTTTACAGCCTTTGTATTAACCTGGATAGAAGTGGAACACATTATTCTTAGTAAAGCATCACAAGAATGGAGAAGCAAGAATCCTATGTACTCAATTTTGATATGAGGACAATTGATTTGATGATACGTAATGACATGATGGGAGTAGGGGAAGGGGAGAGCAGAGAGAGAAAGAAGGAGGGTGGGGTGGGGAAAGGAAGAGCAGAGAGAGGGAAGGAGTGAGGGGCTGGGGTCTTGGTGTGTGCCACACCTTTTGGGGGCAAGACACAATTGTAAGAGGGTCTTTACCTCACAAATGCAATCAGTATAACCTGGTTTCTTGTACCCTCAATGAATCCCCAACAATAAAAAAAAAGGTGGTACCAATTTAAATAATATATTTTACGTATCTCAACACATTCAAAATATTGTCATTCAAAATTTAATCAATATAAAAATTATCAGTGAGGTAAGTGTATTATATAATCCTCTTTTTTGTACTAAATCTTCAAAATTTGTTGTGTATTTAACTCCCCAGCACACCTGCCTTCAGTCTGGCCAGTGTTTCAAGTGCTCAGGAGCCATTTCTAGCTCATGGCTTTCATATTGCCCAGAGCAGGTCTAGTCAACATCCTTGCTACTTTCTCATCAACTATAGCAATGAACCTTTGAAGTGTTCCTTTTTTTTCCTTGTTCTCAATCAAATTTGTTTTTAGAGCCTTGCCAGAGTAGTCTTCCCAAAACACAGCTCTTGGGTCTTGGGTACCTTTCATCTAAAATTTGGGGAACTTCCCTTCACCTAGCAAAACCCAGACCTTGCAGGCAGCATTGAACATCCACGCTGGCCCCAACCTTCCCATCAAGCTGTGTCTGACAATACTTCTCTTCAGGCACCCCATATCACTGTTCCCCAACCCATTGCCGTCCTTCAGGCGGACAGTCATAGCAATCTCTCCGTCTAGAATCTTTGTCCCTTTCTGCCTTCTCGCTCCATCCTTGCCTATCACAATCCTCCATCTTCTTTGGGATTCATCCCATAAAACCTACCCTGATGGCTACAATCTCCTCTGCATGCCTACAATACTTTGTTCATGCCATTTGTATGACATTTTGACATTCTGCTTTATATTATAGCTATTTTGAATATCTCTCCTCTCCCGGAAGATAATAAACTATTTTAAAATGTAAGTGCTTTATCTTAGTTTTTATTTTTACATACTTGTACACTTTATATGTGAAAGGTATCTAAGAAATGTTGCCTGAACAAATAACACAAATTTCTGAATGAATTTCTATTGACAGTATCAACTTTTCTATCATATTTTTTCATAAAGTAGATTACACACCAAGAGAACAATTTTCAAAATATCTGGCTCTAAGTCCAGGGCTTATATCCAAGGCGACTAGGAGAAAAAGGCAACATACACAATGTCCTTTTTACACGCTATACACATTCTGCTGTTTGCTTACTGCAATACCCAGAAAAAATGAAAAAAAGAAAAGATAAGTGCTATAATTATTCTCAGCCAAAATCTGCTATCTTTTAATTTGGGGGATAAGAAATCAACTAGAATGATAACTTTCATTTCATCAGCACAATTGTATTGACAAAAGCATAGTTTAGACTATGTAATTCTTATTCTACTGAAATTCCAACTTATTCTTTATTATGAAAAGATGTAAGAAATAAAGCAAAATGCTTTCCTTGTTCAGGCCTTTCACAAATACAAATTAGGGATCAGGGAATGTCATATGGTTGAACAGTCAGTCCTGGCCTCATTTTCGTTCCTGCAGAGCCAAGTATTTTCTCCCCACATTTCCACTTCTAAGATCCTGTCTGATTGCCTGCCTGAGCCAGCAAGAGCACAGGTAGATACAAATCACTTCTGTATCTGCATTACAGCAGTCTAAATGGTCAATCGGGATTCTCACATCCTGGGATCCCTTTTTGAGGTAGGCATTCCAGTCGTATACGTACCCCTGGACCTCTTTCCCCAGGTTCTCCTTTTTGGGCATCACCCTGTGATAAACAAAATACTCAGTAAAAATTCCACAGCCCTGCAGAGTGACTGACAACACAGTAAGTGCATCATTCAACCTAGATCAATAGGTTAACTAGATTAGGAAAAATCTTTAGTCTTTACCATTGACATTTTCACCACGCAATCTAGCAAAGAAAATGGCTCAGATAAACTCTGCCTTTTGCAGTGAAGCCAGAAGTGTAGGATGCAAAATCCAGGTACACTTTCACAGCTAGGCCACATCCTGGCTCAACAACACCACCATTGTTGTCAAATACGGCATTGTTTTCACTGGGAGCTGGCCACTCTGGCTTTTCTCTATGAGGCTTTGGAATGTTTTCCAAAACATCTTCAAGAGTGATTGCTTGCTTTTAGCCAGACTTAGGAAAACATATTATATAGCACAAAATCACAAACCTAATAGATGAAATGTGAACATACACTAAGGCATTGAACACAACAAAAAAGAAGGCATTATGGCATCAGTTTGAACCCATCCAGGATGAATGAGTATGAATGAGTATAAATGAACCCATCCAGGGTTTGTGTGTGTGTGTGTGCGCACAAGTGTGCACTCACATGTGCTGGCCAAGAATGCTATACATTCCCTTTCTTTGACAAGCAGGCGACTGCCAAAATACTTTTATGTATATTATTCATTATATTTTAAACTACCTCTCAAAAATATTCTCAGGAATAGAGTTATTGAATTAAATTTTTTAAGTATTAAATGCCTCTCATGCATTGCCTAAGTACTTTCCAAAATGTCTGCATCAAGTTACCTTTACAATGAAGAGCAAATCAGTTTCACTACCACATTGTTGTCATTAATTGCTATTATTTGAGTATTGCCACACAATTGCTTTAGGAAAAGAAATGTTTTTTAAAGTTTGGAACACATACATGCATGCACACAGACTTGTACACACACATGCGCAACTATGTGAACTAGAACACTGTTTACAAAAAATAATCCTCTGGATTCCCAAGTTTTCAAAATGTAAAAAATTAGTATTAAAGTATACTACATCGTCTCTATTTAAATTTCTTTCATTACACAATGAAATTAAATGTTTTTCTGTTTCTTTCTTTCCCAGTTTTATTTCCTATTTTGAAAATTGTGTCATTTTCCTACTTCATTATTAAGGGCTTGATATTTTATCATCAGCCTTATAAGGTGTCTCTATATTATAGAAATTAACTCAGTGAGCTATAGAAATTGACCCAACATCCATTGTACTTGATGCAAATATTCCCTCACATGTTTTCTTCATTTTAATAATTATTTTTCATTATACAGAGTTTTACCTTAAATTTGCACATAGCATCTCTCTCTTTCATTCGGTTGGTCTTAAATTTGCAACACCAAAATACTAACAATGATCTAAATAGGTAAGTTATTTCTTTAAAACTCTAGATTTTTTTTGATAGGTGAAAAATAAAAAGAATTGTTGAAATGCCTGAAGGGGGAGTAAGAAAAAATCTAGTGTTTTTTTCTATTGTTACTGTAGGCCAGTTATTCATAAAGTATACCCATAAAAAACACAAGTGCCAATGTCAGTGCCACATGGAACCCACATTAGTAGTTCATGAAACCTTGCCCTGATTAATTGGAGCCACTATTATTAAAGTGCCAGTTTATATGTATCCAGCGTCTCTAGGTTTCCTAAACTTCACAAAATGTTCATATGTTCTTCAGAATTTGTGAACACAAGCTAATACAAACAAGACAGATAATACATTATTCATAAAAATTGTCAGATTTTTGCCATGTACTAAGACATTCTTTTTTTTCTTAATTTTTGTTCTCTAAATCTAGAAGGAGATAAATTGGTTTAAAGAAAAGATGTTTGGCTCGGTGTCTGTGGCTCAAGTGGCTAAGGCGCCAGCCACATACACCTAAGGTGGCGGGTTCAAACCCAGCCCAGCCGGCCAAAACAACAATGACAGCTGTGACCAAAAGTAGCCAGGCATTGTAGCAGGCGCCTGTGGTCCCAGCTACTTGGGAGGCTGAGGTAGGAGACTTGCTTGAGCCCAGGAGTTGGAGGTTGCTGTGAGCTATGATGCCACAGCACTCTACCCAAGGGGATAGCTTGAGGCTCTGTCTAAAAAAAAAAAAAGAAAAGAAAAGAAGTTTATTCATTTACCGGGTTTCCTTTGGGTCCTCGCTCACCTTTGATACCGGGGTTTCCATGTGTACCCTGAAGGAAAAAAGAGAGAGAGATTTTAAGCAAGTGTTCTGTTAGTTTTCTATGCTTTATAATAATTTCTCATTGGTTCATCCCATAGAACACAGAAGATTGTAAAAACTTTACCTGCCAAGCAGAGACTCAACTCTTTTCCCTTTCCTATACCAAGAAAATGTTAATGTCTTGAATTGGCAGATTCAGAAAAGAGGATAAAGTCTCTCTTTTTCTGTCAGTTACTTCTCTGCAAGCAATTACTGCTCAGCAGCTTTGCAAACAAAATTAAACTCATACAAAGACTTAAAAGAGTGATGGCAACAGGCAGGAGGATGGGAGTTGTTCCCATTCTTTTTTCATTGTGAACCATTTCTACAATTCCCCTCTCTTGGTCACTTTAAAAAAAAAAAAAAAACAGACCTTGCTTGCCTTTGGTCAAAGAGGTTCTGATATTCAGGGGACAATCTCAAAAGACGGGGGAAGGGAGTTCTTCAATCTGTTCTGGAAAAGCATTTTGTTTTTCTATTCTCAGCCCCCAACAGTTTGTTTTTCTGAGAACTGACTTTGGAGATCCTCAATAAATGTTAAATAACAGAGTCTGTGGTTTATCCTCATTAAAACATGACAATATTGATTGATTGAAATCAGGTTATCTTAGCAATTGTAAGCTTTTTTACTGTTCATTTTAAAACATAACTGAATATCCCTTCCCTAGAAATCTCTTGATGCATCAACTAAAACTTAATAGGAAGGGAAGGTCTTTTTAGCAAAAATCAGCTTCTACCAGTTGTATTTCAGAGGAAACAAAAAAAGACAAATAAACATCCCCCTCTCTATTACCCTAACTGGTACAGTGATTTAAGAAGTATAGCCTTTGGACTTTAGTCTCAAGGTAAAATTTTTCATATTCTAATATAGTCACAGTACACTTTCTCCTCCCCATCCCTAAATACAAAAATTAGTTGAAATTTTTTAATTCATGCATTCTGTGAAACATCTTTATTGGGCTTCTATGCTCTAGGATAAAATCTAGAATCATAAATAAGTGGAGTGCAGCTTTCTGAAGACATGTGTTAGCATCTCCAGTGATCTTGATGTCATTTCAAATGCTTTCCTGCTACAAACAGAGAACCTACCAGATATTAGGCCAGAATTCTTAGATTATCTTATCAAAAATTGAATCATCACAGTAAATCCTACTATTTATTTTTGGCTAACAAGTGGTTACTTCTGTTTCGCAGAATTCACCCTAATTCCCTAAGGCAGCAGTCCCCAATGTTTCTGGCAACAGGATCATGGAAGACAATTTTTCTAGGGACTGGTGAGGGGGGTGATTTCAGAGTGATTCAAATACAGCACATTCATTGTGCACTTTATTTCTATTATTATTACATTGTAATGCATCATGAAGAACCATAATAAAGATTCAGTGCAATGAGGAACAGCTGTAAATACAGATGAAGTTTTTGCTGGATCACCGGCCACTCACCTCCTGCTATGCAGGCAGTTCCTAGCAGGCCACAGACCCCAGTACTGGGCCGCAGCCCAGGGGCTGGGGCCTAAAGCATCCTGACCAGCTGCCTTTGCAAGAGGCCACAAGCTATTGCTGCCATGCAGGTGGATTCATGTGAAGATAGTATTAAACTCCCAGAGACATTTGTGTCACTTGCTTCTAATGGCATAAAGCTTTGCCTAAAGCATTGCTGATTTGTATTCACTTTTTCTGTATTTTCACTTCATTATTGAGAAATTTCAGTCCAAATTTATTATATAAGGAGTGACACTGAAATGTCCTTTGTGGAAACAACTTCATCATTTTAAAACAAGTTGCCCTCATTTCAGGTCAGTAAAATCCCAGGCTCATTTCTAAGGATAGAATGTGTGCTGCTATTACAAAACAATTGCTTTTTGACAGTCCAAAATAGCTCCACTGCATTCAAGAGCAAGTAGAGCTATCATTGCTAGGACGTCCTGACTTAGCCCTAAGTTCAAAATAGAAACATACTATACTCACAGGAGGCCCTGGATCTCCCGGATCCCCCTTCTCACATTCACAGGTCTTGCGTTCACACTGAATCAATAATGAAATATAATATTAACACATAGTGAAATATAGCATGTCAAATTGTATTCAGCACCTGACCAGCCAGAATACTCCCTTAAAGAAATTTCACCTTGCAAGTTTATGGAGATTTTGCTCTCTCTCTCTTTAGAGCCCGGTAATAAAGCATTATTAAATTTCATCATTGTTCAATAAAATAGTCATCCCATCAGAAATATCTATACACTATATAGATGCCAGTTAAAAGGAGAAAATAAATATTTTTGGTGGATTTTTTTAATTTATGCTGCTTCTCCCATATAATATATCAAAGCTCAACAACATACAAACATTAAAAATTCCTTTACCAGTCAAAGGAAAACATTTGAATTATGCTATATTTTGTCAATTCTAAGATGTGCATTTTTACTCCTTTTAACATCTCTGAAATCAGAATGAGTCTTATAGCAGCTGTCAACCAGGTTCAAGCATGAGAGTAGCTGCCTCCTACACATGCACTTCAAAACTTACAGAAGAAAATTCCAGAACAGTCTAAGAAATTTTGTATCACCAATGCTTTTGCTGGCACAGAAGCCAGTATTATTTGGAAAAACAAGGACATCGACAACCCAGACAAAAAGTGATTCAGATGATTTAGACACAGATGTGAAGAAGTTTTAGAAATAACCAAGATATTTTACATATGTATTTTCTCCTAGGTACAAACAAGTGATATAGGATTTAAAAACCTGTATCTAAAATATCTAAAAGAATTATTTTCATAGTATAAAATAAAAATTGTAATTAATAAGAAGATACTGTGTCATACTTTAATTGGCAGGGTTTTTTCCTTTCTTAATGGTACTCAAAATGATGGTGTATCTGACTACATATAATTCAATATAATATTATAATATGGTGCTCTACAAGGTCAGGTTAGTGTCTTCATTTTTTTTTTTTTTTTGAGACAGAGTCTCACTCTGTTGCCCAGGCTAGAGTGCCATAGCATCATGATAGCTCACTGCAACCTCAAACTCCTAGGTTCAAGTGATCCTCCTGCCTCAATCTCCCCACTAGCTGGGACTACAGGTGTGTGCCACTGTGAATAATTTTTTTATTTTTTTGTAGAGATGGGGTCTTGCTCTTTCTCAGGCTGGTCTTGAACTCCTGACCTCCCAAAGTGCTAGGATTACAGGTGTGAGCCACCATGCCCAGTTAGTTCCTATTATTTTATGTACCAATACTTGTATATTTCCTGATGTTAAGTAAGCAGCTCATTGAACAAAGTGCAGACTTTCCAAACACTTTGATTTAGGAAATGAACATCCAGCCCAAGACTCCTCAGCAAGCTCATGGTCATTTATCGTGCTAAGTCCTATCTAACCAACATTGGCCAGCTTCCTTTGCCATTTGGTCTGATTGCCATCATCAGGCTCCTGTTTCTTCACGATGGGAAAAAAAGAGCTTAAAGTCAATCAACATGGGGGTGACTCTGAGCTCTGTCTCTTAGCTAGAAACACTTCTCCAACCCTAGCCAATACCAGGAACACCCCCCTCAGTAGAGGACCCCAGGAGTGGCTGGCATCAGAGCCATGCTTTGAATAAAGCCATATCAAAGAAAGAAAAAAATAAGTGTTTTGATTACCATTGATTTCTAAAATTACTCTCTAGAGTCACATTAAATATTTCCTACATTTTCTAAATTTTCCAACCTGCCATGGATATGGTGGCATATAAAAAAAAAAAAATCAGACACCTGCCTCAAAATAGAATGATTCATTTTAAAAAGAATTAAGCATTTTTATTTAGGCACACCTAATCTTCTAACATAAATTATAATGCCAATTTAACAATCCAAGCTTTTAGAACAATTCATAGTAATCAAAGCATGTGGTACTTACCTTCTTTTTAAACAAGATATCCTAGAAGGAAAAAAAGAAAGAAGCATTAACTCAATTCATGGTTCTGCTTCCAGCTACTTATTACTCTTAATTATTCCCCATGGGATACGTAATTTCCAAGAGAAACAGCAATTCAGCGTTTTTAACCTTGTGAAAGCAATACAGCTTACCAGCCAACCACCCTGGGATCACTCTGAGTCATGCAATAAGAGATGATATGACTAACATTAAAAATTAATCTATATTTTCTAGGTACTTTATCTTATTGTGTCCTATGTTTTATCTTTTGTTTCCTGTATCAGCTCTATTGGCTACGCTTGTAATTTGGCTACAACCTTAATAAGTCATAATGAGAAATTTCTTACTTTAACTTACAAAAACTGAGGCAAAATATATAATTGTGTATTTTCTATTTTTTCCATCCTTATGCATATATACATGCATTTATTTTTCAGCATTGAAACATTAATTTTAGAGTTATAACTTCACGAAATATTAATGGGCCTTAGAAAATTATATTAAAACTCAGAGAAAATCAGAAAGTCAAATGACATTTTTCTGAGATAATCTGGATTAGAGAGGACAAAGATTCCAAAGGGAATCACTAGGAGAAATGGATTTATATTTGAAGTTTGAAGAGCCTCACATCCAATACTTCATAAAAGCTCAGAATAAGAAAAAGATATGCATTTATTGCAGCCCAATTCATAATTACTAAGTCGTGGAAGAAGCCCAAGTGCCCATTGACCCACGAATGAATCAATAAATTGTGGTGTACGTACACCATGGAATATTATGCAGCCTTAAAGAAAGATGGAGAATTTACCTTCTTCATGTTTACATGGATGGAGCTGGAACATATTCTTCCTAGCAAAGTACCTCAAGAATGGAAGAAAAAGTACCCAATGTACTCAGACCTACTATGAAACTAATTTATAGCTTTCATATGAAAGCTATAACCCAATTACAGCCCAAGAATACGAGGAAAGGAGAGAGGGAGGGGAAGGGATGAGAAGGGAGGGGAGGGTGGAGGATAGGTGGAGGGAGGGTGGTTGGTGGGACCACGCCTATGGTGCATCTTACAAGGGTACATGTGAAACTTTCTAAATGTAGAATATAAATGTCTTAACACAACAACTAAGAAAACACCATGAAGGCTATGTTAACCAGTTTGATGAAAATATTTCAAATTGTATATAAAACCAGCACACTATACCCCATGACTGCATTAATGTACACAGCTATGATTTGATAAAAAAATAATAATAATACATAAATAAATAAGAAAAAGATATGCAGCTTTTAACAGTATGGAGAGGGGTGTGGTGCAAGATGACCAAACAGAAACTTCTAGTAATCTCCTCTCAGCTTGAACACCTATGTCAACATCTACCCACATAAGCAAGCACCTTCAGAAGAACCAAAAATCAGATGAGCAATCATACTATCTGGTTTGAACATTCTATCAAGGAAAGAAGTACTGAAGAGGGCAGACAAGGCAATCGTTCATTTCCTTACAAGGGTGGGGAGCAGCCTCAAGGCCACATGTGGTCCTCTAGATCCCGAAGTGTGGCCTCTGACTGAATCCAAACTTCACAGAACATCCCTTTGTTAAAGGACTTGTTCTGTGAAATTTGGATTCAGTCAAAAGGTCATACTCAAGGATCCAGAAGGTCACATGTGTCCCCAAGGCAACCGGTTCCCCACTATTCCACCCCTGGATGGTTCCCCTGGCAGTGTCCACACCAGCACACTGAGTGGTAAGAATCTATATGGGCAGGGAAGGGAGAATGAAGCGACTGTGGGACTTTGAATCAAAACTCAGGGCTACCATGGCACGGGGAGCATAGCACAGGGCAGAATTCTGCCAGTGCCCATGAGGGAGCACCTTGACCAGCCTGGACAGAAGGAAATCCTCTGCCCTGAAGCCCAAGTTCCAACTAGCCCCACCACTGACTGATAAAAAGCTGCCTGGACTAAGTTCATAAGGCAGTCAGGACACAAGGGCTACAGTCCTTGGGTAATTTCTATGGCTATGCTAGCATAGAGCCAGTGGACTTGAGGTACATGTGAGATATCAATAGCTACAGCCAAACCCAGTGCCTGACAGAAGAGAAAAAAGAAAAAGGAATAAATAAGAATAAAACATGCCTGCAAGATCTAGAAAGTAGCCTCAAAAGAGCAAATCTACGAGTTACAAGTATTAAAGAAGAGGTAGAGAAAGAGAGATTGGGATAGAAAGCTTATTCAAAGAAATAGTAACACAGAACTTTCCAAACCCAGAGAAAGATAGCCATATTCAAGGACAAGAAGGTCATACAACACCAAGCAGATTTAACCCAAACAAGACTGCTTCAAGGCATTTAATAATCAAGCTTCCCCCAGGTCACAGATAAAGGAAAGGACTTAAGCAAAATAAAAAAGAAAATATAAAGGCGTGCCATTACCTCTGGCAGCTGACTTCTCAGTGGAAACCTTACAGTCCAGAACAGAGTGCCATGACATAGTCAAAGTGCTGAAGGCAAAAAACCTTAACCCTAGAATATCATATCCTACAAAAATATCCCTCACAGATGAAGGAGAAATAAAAGACCTTGCCAGACAAACAAAACCTGAGCAATTTCCTCAACACCAGACCTATTCTATAAGAAACACTAAAAGGAGTTTTTCAATCAGAAAGAAAAGGGTATTATTCAACAATAAGAAATCTTCTGATTTGTACCCTCATATTAATTAGAAATTTTAAAAATAAATACATAAATAAAAGAAATCTTCTGAAGGTACATGTTCATACAACTCACAGGTAACAGGAAGGACACAAACAGAATATTTCTGTAATGGTAATGTACCTATGTATAAACCACTTATATCTTGGCTCAGCGCCCATAGCTCAGTGGTTAGGGCACAGGTCACATATACCAGGGCTAGCAGGTTCACACCCAGCCTGAGCCTGCTAAACAACAATGACAACTACAACAACAAAAAATAGCTGGGACTTTGTGGAGGGCACCTGTAGTCCCAGCTACTTGAGAGGCTGAGGCAAGAGAATTGCTTAAGCCCAAGAGTTTGAGGTTGTTGTGAACTGTGATGCCGTAGCACTCTACCAACAGTGACATAGTGAGCCTCTGCCAAAAAAAAAAAAAAAAAAACCCACTTCTATCTTGACTTGGAAGACTAAAACACAATCTATCAAAAATAACAACAGCACAGACAAATAGTCTAAAAAGATCTAGATAGAAAAAACAAAAAGTTAAAAAGCCAAGGGCTTCGAAGGATGGAGTTAAAAGATAGAATTTCTGTTAGATTTCTCTTTGTTTGTTTGTATACAGAAAGTTATCATATGTTTAAAATAACTGGTTGTAAAATGGTTTTTGTAAGCCTTATGGTAACTTCAAAACAAAAAATCCTGCAACAGATATACAAAAAAATAAAAAAACAAATGAAAACACACTACCAGAAAAAAATCATTTTTAACAAAGGAAGACAGGGCTCGGCGCCTATAGCTCAACTGGCTAAGGCGCCAGCCACGTACACCTAAGGTGGCGGGTTCAAATCCCCAGCCCGGACCTGCCAAAACAACAATGACGGCTGCAACCAAAAAAAATAGCCGGGCGTTGTGGCGGGCGCCTGTGGTCCCAGCTACTTGGGAGGTGGAAGCAGGAGACTCGCTTGAGCCCAGGAGTTGGAGGTTGCTGTGAGCTGTAATGCCACAGCACTCTACCCAGGGGGACAGCTTGAGGCTCTGTCTCAAAAAAAAAAAAAAAAAAAAACCAAAGGAAGACAGGAAGAAAGGAAAAAAGAGAAAGAGAGGACCACAAAACAACCAGAAATCAAATAACAACATGGCAATAGTAAGTCCTTACCTATCAATAGTAACATTAAAACAAACAAATAAATAATAATAACATTAAATGTGAATGGACTAACATCTCTAATCAAGAGGCATATAATGGCTGAATGGATAAAAACACAAGTGCCAACGATATGATGTCTGTAAGAAACACACTTCTCAGATAGACATGCATAGACTGAAAATAAAGAAATGGAAAAAGATATTCCATGCAAATAAGAGCAGTAGTAGCTATACTTTTATCAGATAAAATAGATTCCAAGACAAAAACTGTAAAAGAGACAAAGAAGGTCATTGCATAATGATAAAGAGGTCAATTCAGCAAGAGAATATAACAATTCTAAATATAGGGTGATCAGAAAGTTCATGTGCAATTTAAAATTGGAAACTATATTAAGTTGCCCATGACCTTTATGGCCATCCTGTATACATGCACCCAACACTGAAGCATCCGGATATACAACACAAATATTATCAGAGCCAGATATACAACACAAATATCAGAGTTAAAGAGAGATTAGACCCTGACCATCATATTATATTGTTGGAGACCTCAACACTCCATTCTTAGTGTTGGGCAGATGATATAGACAGAAAATCAACAATGAAAACTTGGACTTAATCTGCACTATAGACCTAACAGATATTTACAGAACATTTCATCCAGTAGCTACAGAATTCACATTATTCTCCTCAGCTCATGGATCATTCTCTAGGACATACCATATATTAGACCACAAAACAAGTTTCAAAAAATTCAAAACTATTTAAAACATACCAGGTATTTTTTAACACCTAAATGGAACAAGACTAGAAATCAATAACAAGAGAAACATTGGAAAATATCTAAACACATGGAAGTTAAACAATAGGCTACTGCATGTCAAAGAGGAGATAAAGAAGGAAATTAAAAAATTTCTCAAAAGAAATGAAAATGAAAACACCACATATCAAAACCTATAGGATACAGTAAACTTTAACAGTATCATGAATAATATCAAATATTTTGGTAAAAAAAAAATTTTGAACAGTCCATAGCAATACTCAGCACTTACGTAAAAAAGGACCCACATTTATAACTTGCTTAGGGGAAAAAATTAAATAATGCAAAAAAATAAATATTTCATAATAAAAAGTGATTATCATGAAAAACAAAAGAAAATAGAAAAGAGACAGAAAAGTCAATCAGCTTAACCTGGTTTAACAGTAAGGAAACGGGGTTCCACAGTGGTGTGACTTGACCATGGTCCTGCTCTTGGGCTGAGCCTCCTGACCATTTTCGGTGCCACTTTATACTTACCCACACAGGAAGGAATTAGCCAGAATGGTTTTCAAAACTATTTTGAATTTACAGAAATGTTACAATCTTGTTTTTGGCCAACACCTAGGCCTCGCAACCACTCAGTGGAGTGTTACATGACAAGTGCATGGGAGGGCACGTCAGAAGTCAAACACTGGGAAAAAATGAACCTATCTTACAGATGGAATTAGTACTCTCTAAAGGTAGAAATTATATTCAAACTAGCCTTATGATTGAATCTGAAGGGGAAATTTATATATAATAAGCTAGAAAGATGAAAAGACAAGCGCTGAACCATTTGTTACAAAATATTAAAAATGAAGGATTTAAGAAGAATGTTAAATAAAATCTAGAGTATCTACCTTTATGAAGGACCTCATATCTCTTTAGTTTTATTTTTACTTCATCTTTATTTTCATACAAAAGTTAGAGGAAAGATAACTAAATGCTTTAAATGGCTCTAATGATTTAACAGTGAAAAATTAGGTTAGGAATTAAGTGTCATCTGGATTTTCAGCCTGTTTCAACCATTAAATACCTATGTGGCCTTGGGCAAATCATGTAATCCTTCCAGGTAACTTTTCCCCATATATTAAAAACGGGGAATTTTGACCACATGGTCTCAAGAGCAATAAAATTCCGGCCACAGATGCTACCCAACAAAATTAGCATCTCACCTAATCATTCTCTACCACCAAATGATTTTTAAATGACCAGCCAATGTAAGTCCAGGCTGAAAACAGATGAGATACTTGTATCTATAAGAGCTAGTAGGGCATGTGGAGAAATAGGAGCTACCCTGACAGTCTCAGTGAAAATGGCATTGCCCCCCTGCAGAACACCTGGCTATGCTGACAAAGCTGCAGATGTGTACGCCTTATCTCTAGGTTGCCCAAGACGGTCAGTCCTTGTTTTTTACCTGTTATCCCTTCTAGACACACTCTAGAGAAATTCTTGCACGTGTGCATTTCAGTATCCACTGTTTTTGCTAGTAAAAAAATTGGAAATAATTAAAATATCGAAAAAATAGTCGAATAGATGAATAAATTAAATAGCATTTAGCAGTTAAAGTGGACGCATTGGTCCTAAATATTTCACCATGCATTTCTAAAAACATGAAGCCAAAACACAAGTTGTGAATGGTACATACAAATTACGAACATATTTAAACTATTTCAAACCACATCTGAAGGGTAATTTCCTCTGGGAGGGAGAAAAGGAAAAGGAATCCGAAAGGAGTTCAAGAGAGGCAATAAAACAACTAATAATCCAAGTCTAACTTAAATATTTAGAAAAACTACCGAAAGATAGAAAAATGTAAAATTTTGTCACTTTACAACATTTTTACAATAAGCAATATTCTAATCCGTTTGTAAATTCATGAAGTTAGCTCTTACTGTGCCTGATGTGTAATTCCACACTTATTTTTCAGCTCTTCCTTTGAAAACTCAATTTCTTCTTTGCTACAATGCTCTTTCAAAATTTGTGTCATAAGGCTTATAACCATAATGACACAAAAAAACCACTTATTTTTAGAACTCATTTGATTTTTATGTTTTCTGGAATTTATATTTCTCTGGAAACAAAAATGGACTCAAAACTACACAATAGATAAGACTGTTTCAAACAAAGAACAAAGCCCCATCCCTAAGGGCACTTATAGCCTATAAGCCCTGGGGACAGAGGACAACACACAGCAAACAGTGTAGGAAGGAGGTCCTTGGCTAGGGGAAGAGGGAGAGAGCTGGTAACAAGATGGTTTCTTGGAATAGGTGGGTTTTCTGGATGATTTTGTAGAGAGGAATGCAAAGGACCGAGTTGTTGATGGTATGCTATTCTATATGTCAAAGTTTATGGGGAAAGAAGTCATAAAGACTACTGTGGGCAATAAGACAAAGAAAGCAGTGAAGAGAAGCATTTAAAGGGAGTGGCCAGAAGGTCCCACATGGACAGAGCTGGAGACCTTGGCAGTGGTGAGGGCTTTCACGTAGGGAGGGCAGCAGGCTGTGAGGAGAACAGCCCCCAGAACACAGTCAAAGCTGAGGGGAGGGATGTTCGATTACAGTCTAGGTGGATATTTAAGTTTCTCTAAGTAGGATAAGTAGGAAAAAGCCCTCACTAGAGCAAAAGAAGAAGCATTCAGGATTTTATTAGTGGATTCAGATTTCTATGATGGTATCTATGTGAAAGGAGAAGGCTAAAATGGAACTGCAAATTTTGTAAATGAGTACAAGGTCGATGCTACAAGAAGGAGACAGAGGAAATGTGAGGAACGACAAGGTTGCTAGCTTCCCAGGAAATGGGATGATAGTAAAGCACATGGTAGGCAAGGGTAACAAACTCTATGGCAGAAAGATTAGCGGCTCAATATAGTAGCCAGATACCCAGTGTAAAACCTGAAACAGAAGTAAGGCTCTAAATAAGGGGAGTCTGGGGAAAGTGGGAAGTTGATCATAACTAATAAATCAATAAAGTGTAGGAGTCTTAAAATGATATAGAAATTATTAAATTGACCCCTTCTTGGTATGTGAGGGAAGAACTACCTTACACTTGTGTTTTTCTGAAGATTCTTTGGTCGGACACGGGGGTTCTGCCCTGTAATCCTAGCATTCTGGAAGACTAAGACAGGTGGATCGACTGAGCTTAGGAGTTCAAGATCTGCCTAAGCAAGAGAAAAAATGAGACTTTTGTTGAGACTCCTTCTCTACAAAAAATAGGGATGATTAGCTGGGCATTGTGGTGGGCGCCTACAGTCCCAGTTACTCAGGAGGCTGAGGCAAGAGGAACTCTTGAGGTTAAGAGTTTGAGGTTGCTATGAGTAATGATGCCACAGCACTCTAGCCAGGGTGACAGGATGTGACTCTGTCTCAAAAAAAACACTATTCTGAAAAAGAAATTTGTCTCTTTTTAAATATTTAAAATCAGAGACAATAGAAGAAAAAATATTTTTTAAATGTTCACATACTTTCTCTTTCTCTTCTAAAGGATTGAGTAATATACCCAGGACATTGGGTTGAATTTGTTTCTTCGTTTTCTTTACTGTTATATAAATCATAATAAAATAATAATAAAAATATTTTATATAACATCAATTTGGAATCATCAGGTCTCCCTGAGTAATTCAGAACCAAAATGTTTTCATAGGATTCATACATAATTCTTCCTACTTACTGGAAGTATCAAAGAACATACAATGATTTCTTGATTTGTCTTGGCTCTTACAAAATCTATTCATTCTGGACAATCATATCTATTAAATTCAACACCTGACCCCAAAAGAGTACACACTGTACGAGCTTACGTATGTAAAATTCTAGAAAGTGTACACTGATCTAGAATAACAAAAGCCAGGTCAGTAGCTCAGGAGCAAAGGAGAAATATGTTACAAAGAGTCACAAGTAAACCCTTGGGGAGGTGATAAAAATATTCCCTATCCTAATAGTGTTGGTAGTTACAGGACTGTACACATTTGTCAAAACTCACTAACCTATGCACTTTACTAGATGCAGTTTTATACTCAAAGTATATCTAATTAACTTATTTTAAAAAGTCAACGACACAATCATTTCGAAATAAAAAGTTAAACTCAACTATTGACGTAATTAATAGAAATGGATTAGATAAGGAATTTTCCAATGATTTCGTCAAGATTCAAGTTCTGCCTCCCACATGGTAGCAACTTAAAAGACTGCAATTTAGTGTAACATTCTTTAAAGAGCAAATTAAGAACTTGGAAGTGTTTGGAAAGCACCTTCAAAGAAGTGACTTATTCACTAACCTTCCATCTGAACAAACAAGCTGAAATCACAGGATGCTAAGGAAGAATAGTGCCTTTGGTCATTTTCTGTTTTCCCCAGGAACAAACAGTCCTGCTTCCAGTCTACCACCAAGGGCCCTAGCAGTCAGCAAGAGTGTGTCTAGAGGGACTACAAATATCCTGAGCCTACATATTTGGCCAAACTAGGAGCTGCCTGCCTTTTTTTACCATCAGTGCTTTTCACACTCAGGCTGAAGATAGAGAAGTAACAACAGCCCGCAAACAGGATTCTCTTCCTAGTTCATACTAGGAACTTCCTGTTTTAAGTCCAATGGTGAAGACCCCTTAAAGTACCACCGTACAGACAGGGCTGGGTGTTAGCCAGGCACCACAGCAAGTGTTCCTTTCATGCAAAGGACCTGCTCAGAATAAGCACTCACCTCAAGCACCCTGGAGCTGGGCTCATCCTCTCAATCTCCAGTCTAGGCAGATCTCTCTTATCTACCAGTCCCCAAGGAGAAAAGGCTAGCAACAATGGGAACTTTATTTATTTATTTATTTTGAGACAGAGCCTCAAGCTATCCCCCTGGGTAGAATGCCATGGCATCATGGCTCACAGCAACCTCCAACTCCTGGGCTCAAGGGAGTCTCCTGCCTCCACCTCCCAAGTAGCTGGGACTACAGGTGCCCACCACAACACCTGGCCATTTTTTGGTTGCAGCCATCATTGTTGTTTTGGGGGCCCGGGCTGGATTCGAACCCGCCACCTTAGGTGTATGTGGCTGGCACCTTAGCCACTTGAGCCACAGGCATTGAGCCAACAATGGGAACTTTAAAGGAGGGTTATTGCTTAACTGCTTCAGAACAGTTCTGATTGAAAGAAAAAAATAGTTACTATTTCCTCTGCCAGTATGTCTTTACAGAGTTCAGCATGCAGATTCTGGAGTCTTTGCTGACCTTAAATTTCCAACTGTAAATTGGAGATAATAATATTACCCACCTCGTAAGATTGTGTCAATCAATGAAATATGAAAATGAAAATAAATATGCAAAGTGGTCAAAGCAATGCCTAACACACAGAGAGTACTCAACACCTGATAGTTATTATTTAGATAAGAGTCATACTGAGAGTAAAGAGATTAGAGTAATACTGGGGAAAGGGGCTGGAGGAAAGGACTAAAGAAGCAAAGCAAACTCCCAAGCAGGGCCTGAGTTTTCTTTGCAACCAATAGACAACCACCATAGGAAATGCCTAACGGACATGTCTGCCTTGCTTTCTCAGAAAGTCAAAGAAATCAGTATTTGAAAGAAAAACAACTTTTAACACTCAACAAACCGACCAGTTTATCTCCAGGAATTTCCTCCTTAAGAAATGCTATGAAGAAAGATTTCATTTTGATTGCTTTGCCTGTGTTTCACAACATAGCAAGGAGCGGTCCTCACGCACAGCTGAGAAACAAAGAAAAGCTGATCAGACCGATGGAGCGGGGCTAACTGATGTGATGGGAGAGACTGATGGTTCACTGAGGGTTGTAGATGATTTTAAATTGGATGATCTAAACATCAAAGAAACTAGATGATTTAAAGAATTAGCATTCTATGAGACTTTTCTTGAGTAGTGTATGTGACGATAGATGAGACAGAGTCAAAACATGTTTCTTCAGATACGAAATGGGAAAAGACCATCTGAGTACAAATACAGTAAATCAAAAGGTGAGCACAAATTGACTATAAGCCAGCAATGTTCATGACCTTAGAATGTATAAACAAGGGTCCAAGGTGTATGCTTGGAAAGTAATCCTCCCAAAGCTCTCGGCACTGGCTCCAAACACAGACGGAAAACCAACTCCGGGGAATGAGGCTGGTACTTCTCCAGTTTGCCTAGTGTAAACTGTCAAGGCAGTGGAAAGAGCCTGCATGCAGAAAGATGCTTCTTTCCACTTCCCACATGAATTCTATTTTTTAAAATCTTTTTGACCCAGTAGCTTTCTTCACAGAATTTGTAACCAAAATACCAATATTATTAAGAAAACTATATAACCAACCCATTCGATACCTACCAGGCGATCCCGAATTTTATCTGCAAGGGCTGAATCACTCAATAGTGGAATGGGTTCACTGGATGTGTCCCCAGATATCAAACGCAGTTTGGTTTCATTGACAACACTGGAAAGCCCAATGGTGATAAATGATATTCCTGAAATTCTGGCATCTTTAGAAATGTTTTGAACATCTGGATTCTTTGGATGGTCGATGCCATCTGTCATTAGCAAAACCACTTTCACACTATCTTTACGTCCTTCTCTCTTAAGTAGTCCAGTGGCATTGGAGATGGCATAATAAGAGAAGGTCCCTTGCCCAATTAAATTCAACGACTTGGCCCTCTGCTTAAAAGTCTGAAGATCCCTCCAAGAAGAAAAAGGTGGATCAGTTTGGACGGAGCTGCTAAACTGGAGGGCTGCCAGTTTGATGTCATATTTCAAAGAGCAACCCGGAGTCATCTGGAAAATCTTGTCGCTCAAGCTATCCACAAAATCTTTCTGTTTATCAAAGAGAACAATTCTAGAACTTTCAGAGCTGTCCACAATGAAGACGACATCTATGAAGCAAATGGAGTCTGAAATAGAACAAATAGATTAAGCAAAATAATTATCCCTATTCATGAAACAGCTTTGCATAAGGAAAGCCCTGAGATGGTGTATTGTCTATGGCTTGGTTTTTGAATGAAATGAATAAGAGAGATACCTTGGAGATGAGGCTTAAATTGCAAAGAACTAAATCTCTTTCCAAGTTTATAAATTCTTTTCCCCTTATAAAATCATGCAAATTAAAAGCAAACAAAATATCATATATTCTGAGCATCTTCTCAATGTTAAATCCATTTAAAATGGGAGAAAAGGGAGAGGCACCACAATATTAAAATCCAATAAACACTGGGCAACATTGCCAAGTTGTCTAGAAGTAAATAATACTCTAATTCTCAGATTGTATGTCATATTGGTGAATACCCATTTGGTTTTGTTGTTGTTGTTGTTGTTGTTGTTTTTAACTTTCTTGAAATCAAAGGAGGAAATTACTACACATATTGTAGTAAGAATAAGGAGAAAAGACAATTCAATACAGAGACTTGAGTTGAGTCCTATGCATCTTACTGGTTCATTTTCCCATCCTATTAAATGTGCCACTTAACCTCTCTGGGCCTTAATTTCCTTAAAATATGCATGGCAATGTCTGTCGTGCCTATTTGACAAGGCTACTGTGAGTCTCAAATGAGGTAATAAATGCACGAGTGTTCTAAAAACTTAGATGTGCTGGGCAGTGCCTCTGGCTCAAAGGAGTAGGGCGCCAGCCCTATATGCCAGAGGTGGCAGGTTCAAACTCAGCCCTGGGCAAAAAAACTGCAAAAAAATATATATTCAAAAAGTTAGATGTGCTATAAATACGTAAGATGTATTATAATGCCATAAATTTATTTTAAAAGAACATCACGTATATATGTGGTTTGCTATTTACCTCAAATGCTATTTAGAAAAATTCGCATCAGTGTTTTAACAAGCTAAAACTAATAATTAAAAACAAAAACAGAACTTTTTTTTCTTACCCTGCAGGTCACATTTCCTTGAAAGTAAATTTGGCTTTGATCCTTTCTTTCTTTGTCCATGTGCTGTTTGAGTCATAAAAGCTGGCAAAAGCAGGAGACAGAAGACAACATGTCTCTTCCACATTATGGTAGATGGCAAAAAATCATCTGTTTTGTAGCACCTTTAATAGAAACATAAGTTATAAATATTTTAATAAGATATAATGTTTGCTGTTTTTAATTTCAAGCTGGCAGAGTTAAAAAGTGGAATGTGACTAGAGAAAGGAGTTTTCATTCCTATCTCTAAAAAAAAAAAAAAAAAAACTTCACATTGAGATTTTAAAAGTTCCTAATCCAATTAAATCATGGCATCGTGACCATTTATCAGTGAATATTTCTATGCATTCGAAGAAGTATATTCAAGGATCCTTAATTTCTAAGTAGATTGTCACAAGCAGAGTGGGGAGAAGCATTTAAAAACATTTCAGGCTCGGCGCCTGTGGCTCAAGCGGCTAAGGCGCCAGCCACATACACCTAAGGTGGTGGGTTCGAATCCCCAGCCCGGGCCCGCCAAACAGCAATGATGGCTGCAACCAAAAAATGGCCAGGCGTTGTGGCAGGCGCCTGTAGTCCCAGCTACTTGGGAGGCTGAGGCAGGAGACTCGCTTGAGCCCAGGAGTTGGAGGTTGCTATGAGCTGTGATGCCATGGCACTCTACCCAGGGGGACAGCTTGAGGCTCTGTCTCAAAAAAAAAAAAAAAAAAAAAACATTTCAGAGTCCCTCTCTATTTGGTGACTGTGGTTTAATCACAGGGACTGTTTTGAAATTTATGGGTCCTGCAGGGTGAATTCAGATTGCTACCTGGTCATTTAATTTATCTTCATTATAACTGATTTCTGGCAAATCCAGTATCTTGCAGAATTATAGATAACCACCACCATTTTTTAATACTCTACACACAACTTCAGGGCATTCAGAGTCCAAGGCAAAAATTAAATTTGTCTTCTGTTTTCGTAGAACCCCATTTCTCATATCTGTTCTGCTTTGGAAACTTTTTCTCCACCAGGGATCCAAACTGAATTGCAGCTGCATAGCCAATGAATGAAAAAAATACGAAAACAAAAATAACAGATTTGCCTAAAAGGAGCACTTTCTTCCACTGTCAGCTGGAAGAACTAATGAACAGAGATAGAATTTGAAGTCAAGAAGCAGGCCCTTTGAACAGCCCTGTGAAACTACTTTTCTGTATCTAATTCTGTATTAAAATCCTCAGTCACCAACAGTTAGCATGCCCAACTAGACACCAGATGACTTTGAAACACACAGACTTCCCCATTAAGAGAAGACTCCTGATTTGCTACTTCAGTAGTCCCAAGAGAATGGGAACAAGAAAGCTTATATTGAACCCATATCCAGCATGGTTTGAAAATGCTTGCCTGTTTAAACTTTATGGACTTTGAGGGTTCTGGAAAAGGAATCACATTCTCTTTCTTTGGCACCTTGCCTTCAAGGACAGGGAATTGGGAAATCATAAGGAATCACATTCTCTTTCTTTGGCACCTTGCCTTCAAGGACGGGGAATTGGGAAATCATGAGCAAGATTTTTCCATGCTCTGAATAGAGGTGGAAAAATATGCAAAGGCAGTGAGGATTGAGATGGGGGATTGACTTTTTCATACATGCCAGATGGATAAACCTCAAAGGGAAACCAAGCTGTTGGGTTGGGGGTGGACCAACGAATAGCTTCATACCATAGTCTGCTCCTCAAATAGCATCATCTGGCTTATTGAAGGAACTTTGGATCAGTAGGACCAAGCATCTCAGCTAGCAAGTGCATCAAGCACAACTGGACAAATGCCAAGTGATCTACAGCCCAGGTGTACTAAGATGTAAAGAGAGCTGAGTATTAAAAACAAAAACAAGAAGTATGCTGTGGAAGTAGAATACACAAAGGACACCTCTCCTCAACTTATCCCCCTGCTGACCAAGGAGAATACAGAAGGATAACCTGACTTTAAGTCTGAAAATGAGGGTAATGATAAGTCTACATAGAAAAACACAGCTGCTGGTCCATTTTCAGAGGGGAAAAGGAATGACACCATATCCCTAGAGTTATAAATGACTTTTCTTGTTGGTTGAGTTCATACCATAAAAAAAAAAAAATCTCAGAAATTCTGGAACTAAGAACTAAGAATTGAATTTCATTAAGAACAAACAAGATTCTACAAGCTACATGATCAAGCAACTCTTTAAAATCCTAAAAAAGGTGAATCCCATATAGAACCCTGAGAAGAGAACCACGTTCTTCTCATTTGTAGAATGAGACACATCTTTGGGAAAGCTGGCTTTAAATACAGACTTATCTTTTCTCCAATCTAAGCACCTGCTCCTATTGTTTTCCGGGCATATAATCAGGAAATCATAAGTCAGCTCCTATAGGTAAGTTCACAAACATAGCTTATTCATTAGCAATAGTCACAGTATCTCATATTTTATTATTATTTGCTCTGACATTTTTTATCTAGCCCTTCCAAACCAATGTCTTGCTATTCCTTTCTGTTTGCCAATATTAACCAGAGGACATTCATACCTTTCTACTTTTTTCTCTCTAGTTCTGTAGTTCTGCTGCCTTCCTGAAATCTCTTTCTTCCTTATTAGTTTGGCATCTTGAGCCCACACATTTCTCATCACTTTTACCACGTTTTATTTTGTCTCAGTTTGTAATAATTCTCACCTTTCTTTCTTTCACATGTCATATACAGGCAAAACAGCTTTCAGGGGAAAAAAATGCCATTAGTTAAGTGAGAGAACTGTAAAACCTCTATGTTTACTATAGGTTAAAGTTTTATAAATGTAGAAATAATGATGATCTGTAATCAAATGCCAGAGTTTTGCTTTTTTGCCTCAAATTTATTTTGAGCAAAGTAAATCCAAGACTTTCTATTTTATGATTTTTCTTAAACAAAATTATATTTTAGCAGATTTATATTTTACAAATTTTATTTGCATTATTCATTTCCCATTTGTTTCTACATGAAGATAGAATGATTGTAGACTTTATCAAACTGCCAAACCAGCAGTTAGGAAGTATTCTATTGTTAATCCTGAATTTAAAAACGTGTTCCAGATTAAGAAAAAGATGCTCCAGAAGATAGCAACATCATTGAAATGCTAGACAGTAGACCGTATTAATAGCCAGGTTTCTCAATGAAATTAAAACAAACTTTTAATTTCTACACCTTAATAATATATTTTCTGATCATTGATTTAAAGTAATGACAGAGGATAATAAACTTTTGACAAGCTTTTTTTACCTACTAAGTATGTAAATTCATTTAGTCTTCACAGTTCCTAATTAGTCCTATCTGATTCCAAGTGACTAAAACAAAGCAGTTACTCTTACCTTATAAGTTTGTGAAACAGGAATTAAAGACTGGTTGAGTAAATGCCAACTGTTGGAGATAAAGTTAGCTATTTGATATGGTCCTGTAGGAAATGAAAATTGTCTTTGCTTTTGGATCTTTTGCAATCTTTTTTATTCATGTTTATTAAATTAAGTTAAAGCAAGAGTGGCCAGGCATTTGGCCAGGGTGCAAGATCTGGGTGGGATCGGTAAGCAATTTAAAGGCACAGTGTCCTTTCAGACCAAGACTGTGTTTTCCAGACCTTTATAAAAACAACTTCAGCAAATTTTCTATGTTTTAAGTGTGTGCTGCCAGCCTGCTTTTCCCCCATGTTATGTCTTTCTCTTTTTATTCCTACATTTCTCTACCTGGGAAATGCACTCGAAGATATTGGTTCTAAACAGGATCTGAAGGAGAATAAATAACATCAGACTCAAATTTGAAACTGTTTTTCAAAAGAGGTAATATGTTAATCATTATTGAAACTGTATTATAAGTATATAGGCATTCATGATACTAGTTTCTATGATTTTTGAAATTTTTCATAATAATAAACCCATATATACTTAATATTCAGTTTCAAATCAGGACTATACTCAGACCACTCTTCCTCTCATATGATTGTGAGAAATATATGACCAGCGCATTGGATGCCTACCAGGGGATTCTGAATTTTATCTATAAGGGCTGAGTCACTTTAACAGTAGAATGGTTTCACTGGATGAATTTCCAGATAGCAAACAAAGTTTGGCTTCATTGACGACATTGAAAGGAAGAGGAAGAGCTATCAGAATGCAGTTTTGGTTCTGCCTCTAACTTCTACAGGGACCTGTTTCCCACTTGTGAAATAAGGCAGTGGATTTAATTATTTATTAAGATCCTTTCAAATTATATCACAAGAGATAGTTTTATGATGGTCAATACAGTAGAACTTCCATAGCGGACCACCTCCCTACATTGACCGCCTCCTAAGTTGACCTAATTTTCATAGATCGTATTGGCACAGCAGGCATAGTTCTTTATGTTGACCGCCTCTGTATGTTGACCAGTTTGTTATAGTCCCTTGGGTGGTCAACTTACAGAGGTTCTACTGTATTTTGGAATCTCTGTCTAGGAAAAGAGGTCACTCTGGTTGTCCCAGTCTCTTTTTTCCTATATTCTACCTTGTGCTTACATATTATTTTAATGTTTATCCTATAAAATGTACTGCCAAGAAGCTACTCAATCCCCAGACAGCTAACAGTTTTCTCTATGAACTGCCTCTGAAAGAATAGCAAAGTCATCAAAGAAAGCAATATAAATGCCCATGCTACAGTTACTTAAAACCAACTTTCTTAAGAATTTTAATGTTAATAGATTTCCTTGTTATAATAATAACAATAGCCTTGAGTCCCAAAGCTGCAGATGCTGCCATGGATGTGGACAGAAGGGAATACTTTTATACTGTTGGTAAGACTGTATACTAATGCAGCCTCTTCAGAAAGAATATGGAGAATCCTCAAAGAACTCAAAATAGACTTTCCATTTGATCCCACAATCCCATTACTAGGTTTCCACCCAGAAGAAAAAAGTCATTTTATCATAAAGACATTTGCACTAGATTGTTTATTGCAGTTCAATTTACAATTGCCAAGATGTGGAAACAACCTAAGTGCCCATAAATCCATGAATCGATTAATAAACTGTAGTTTATGTATACCGTGGAATACTATTCAGCCATAAAAATGATGGGGACTTTACATCTTTCGCATTAACCCAAACAGAGTTGGGGAATGTTCTTTTTAATAAAGTATCACAAGAATGGAAAAGCAAGTATCCAACGTACTCAATACTAATATGAAGGCAGTAGATGAAGTAATACATGCCCACCTAAGAGAAAAACTCAATTCAATTCAAGCTAGGAGTAGGAGAGAGAAAGGAGAGAGGAGGGGGGAGGGAGAAGGGGGATTGGTGTGCTCCCACCTAATGGACACATGTAAGGGTATGTGACACACCTCCTGGGGGCGGGACACAACTACAACAGGGACCTTACCTAACAAATGCAAACATTGTAACCTAATTATTTGTACCCTCATTAATCTAAAAAAAATAAAATAGTAGCCTCTGATTCATGAACACTTAGAAGGTGTTAGGTACCATGCTCAGCACTTCACATATATTATCTCATTTAGTCCTTCACAAGCAAAACCACATTCATACTATAAGTCTTCACTTAACTTCATCAATAGATTCTTGGAAACTGCATCTTTTTTTTCTTTTCTTTTTTCTTTTTTTTTTTTTTTGAGACAGAGCCTCAAGCTGTCACCTGGAGCAGAGTGCTGTGGCATCACAGCTCACAGCAACCTCCAACTCCTAGGCTCAAGTGAGTCTCCTGCCTCCGCCTCCCAAGAAGCTGGGACTATAGGCACCTGCCACAATGCCTGGCTATTTTTTGGTTGCAGCCATCATTGTTGTTTGGCAGGCCTGGACTGGATTCGAACCCGCCAGCTCAGGGGTATGTGGCTGGCGCCTTAGCTGCTTGGGCCACGGGCGCCGAGCTGGAAACTGCATCTTTAAGAGAAATGATATATAACAAAATACACCTTCCCACAGGCTAACTGATACAAACAAGAGTTAAGTTTCTATGGGATGTTTCTGGTCACAAAAACATCACCAAAATTCTAAATAAAGACCCAAAATGTTTCTAACATTTAAGAAAGTTAATAAAAATAAGTGTGCAGAATCAAGGTATGTAGTTGAATTTTTAAAAGTAAGTGAAATATTGATTTACTTGCTTATTCCAGTTCAGGGTAGCAGATGGCTGAAGCTTCTTTCAGCAGCTCATGGTGCAGGGCAGGAGCTCAGCCCAGCCAGGACACTATCCCATCACAGAGCATGCTCATACACACCAGCCCTCACTCACACCAGGACAAGGAAGACACACAGGACCCCATCCCATCTCAGGGCATGCTGACACACAGTATCCCTTGCTCACACACCAGGACAAGGAAGACACACAGGACACCATCCCATCTCAGGGCATGCTGACACACAGTATCCCTTGCTCACACCAGGACAAGGAAGACACACAGGACACCATCCCATCTCAGGGCATGCTGACACACAGTATCCCTTGCTCACACACCAGGACAAGGAAGACACACAGGACACCATCCCATTGCAGGGCATGCTCACACACAGTATCCCTCACTCACACCAGGACAAGGAAGACACACAAGATACCATCCCACTGCAGGGCATGCTCATACACAGTATCCCTCGCTCACACCAGGACCATGGAGACACACTGAGTTACCAGAGGTTCACAGCTTTGGGATGTGGGAGGAAACCAGAATACCAGTGAAAACCCCTGCAGACAGAAGGAGAATGTGCAAACTCCACGCAGACAGTGGGCCCCAAAGGAATGGACTTTTTTCTCAACAATGTTATAACAAAATGACAATGAGATTACTCAAGAACCTTCTGTACTTATAGTAGGCATTGTAAGAATTCATATTTTTCTGACATAGTGGCAGAGAAAGAGTTCAGTAATGTGCCCACTGTCGTACTAAAGATAGAGAATGCCAAAATGAAATTTTAACTCAGGTCTATCTGACCCTGAGTCTCACATATAACAAATATTACATCATTAAATTAAATATCCATGTGAATGTGTATGTATTATTTGTCTCTCATCACAAAACAGATTTTGAGGAACTGAGAATACTGGGGCTTTGGTAACAGACAGAAGAAATGTTGGGTACACTACAGAAGTAACAGTGGAATTGCCCAGGGAATGACCACGTATTTACCTAACTGCATGTGGATGTTAGCCACACTTCTTACTTTTGTGAGATGAGACTCACAGGGCAAGGAGGTAGCACTATTGTTTATTCAGTAGGTCAACTCTCTTTGCTGAGGCCGATTAGCAATGTGCAGAATAATACTGCCTTTAAGAAGCAAACAGGTAATTCCTGGAGGGGGAGAAATGTGGGAGTTGTTTTGATTGAAGTTTGTAGGGGTTGGAGTCTTGCCTATACACCCACACGTCTGCAGTATTAATCCTGAAGGACTGTCTTAAATTCACATTCCACTGGAAACACACCAGACCACATGGGAGAACACGTGATGACTAGAACAAGGCAACTTGGAGCCTATGCCCTTCTGACAGTTGTTCTATAGTTAAGTCTTTGAGAAGAAAGCACACTATATTTCTTATTACTATTATAGATAGCCCAGAGTAAGCATGCAACACATATTTTTAAATGATTAATTATTAAAAGTATTTTTTTAGTGTCCATCAATCACCTGAGGACTATAATACAACAAACAGATTGGTTTTCTCCGAAGCCCTACTAGACAGAAAATTGTTTTTTAACTTTCTCCAATTTGTTTTTAATACTCTACCATAGCAGAATCTATTTGACTTTAACAGGACTTACTACTTCCAAGATCTTTTTTCAGGAGGAATGATATTTTCAGATCCTAGGATCCTTTAAAAGGGGTCAAAGTCTGTTAGGACTTACATATCTAAGAAAATTTTATTATATAAAGTCAGAGAAATTCAAAAAAGGAAGAAAGGGTGGAGGGGTGCTAGGCTCTTTTTTGAAAACCAGCTCTCATAGGAACTAATAGACAAGAAATCACTCATAACTGAGAGGACGGCACCAAGCCATTCATGAGAGATCTCCGTGACCCAAACACCTCCCATTAGGCCCAACCTCCAGCATTGGAGGTCAAATTTAAACATGAGTTTTGAAAGGTCAAATATCTAAACCATAGCATATGTCAGAATGGTATCTATCTTACTTATCAACAAAGGGGAAGATTGAACGCATTCAAAGACAATTTAAAAATGAAAATTACCTTTGGCAATAAAACATAGGCTATGTGGCATTGCTTAAGTCTGGAACAGTGTGACTCCTCCCCTCACGAAAGTTTAACTGAGTTGAGCCTTCCATAGTCACTCTACTTTTTTTAATCATTATTTTTAATAAACTTTATTTTAAAGAGCTCTTTTAGGTTGATGGCAACACTGACTCAATTATTTTTTATATTGTTCATTCCCTAATATTTCTTGCTTTGTGATTTTTACTTGGTCCCCAACTTGAATAATTGTGTTACATATGCCACACATAGAGTCTCCCAGACCACAGTGACAGAATCAATTCCCCTGTACCAATCTTAGGACTCCAGTGTACTTATTTAATGTTAATGTTAATACTTCTTCTTTCTATATTGTTTATTTTATCCTTCCCCCCGCCCCCAAAAAAACCAGGTTGCCATCTGGAAAATTTTGTAATTTTTCTTTTTAAGAAATCTCAGAAAACAGATTGATCCAGTCCTATCATAGGATAGGTTTAAATGTTTACTTTTCTTCTTTAGTTATTCCCTTCAGCCAGTGGATAGAGCCACCTTCACTTTTTGATGCAGAGCCCACAAAAAGAAAAACATTAGATCTATTTATACTTTGACTAAACCCTGCTTTTCATGGGAAAAATATATTCCATTTTTTATTCAGTTGGTTTTGCTTTCAGATACTAGACAGTGTTGTACTATATCTTGGTGAATTCTTTGATTACCTACTAGGTGGTATTTAAATTTTTCTTGTATTTGGAGACAAATAATAGCAGCAAAATGCAGAACTGGAAGAAAATTTAGAGACCATTTAAATTTAATTCTGCTGTTGCAGAGTTGGTAAGATAGAGGGCAAGTAGTAAGACACACCTAAATGTCCAAACATGGGTCAGGGAGGAAATAAACTGTAGGTCTTTGTGCATCAAATGGCCATCTTTCATTATCCCTAAATATTCTAGGAAGTTTTTTGGCCTTTGCACCATCCATGCTTCTGCCAGAGCAGGAGAAAAAGGAGGCCATATGGCTAACAAATTATGTTTGGAAAA
>NW_003852400.1:25428288-25430117 GCF_000181295.1 Otolemur garnettii
ACCACAGGCGCCCGCCACAACGCCTGGCTATTTTTTGATTGCAGCCGTCATTATTGTTTGGCGGGTCCGGGCTGGGGATTCGAACCCTCCACCTTAGGTGTAGGTGGCTGGCGCCTTAGCCGGTTGAGCTATAGGCGCCGAGCCAGATTTCACTTTCGTGACAAATGGCTCAGGGAAAACCTTGGGTAAAATTTCAGCATGTTTTGAGTCTAATAACTCACTGTGTAAATCTTAATGTGTAGGTTGTCAATGGCAATGAACACCACTTCTTAGAATCCTGAGTTAGTTGAAGAACGTTCTCCCCCAGAGATTTGTCTGAGTAGCTGGGCATTGTTATACTGCATATAGCCAGTAACATAGTTGGATATCATCATTTGCATAAAAAATAAATTACAGGAATTCAACATCCATTTGAGTTTTCTGGTCAGTCTATTTGAGATTTAATAAGAATATCCAAGAAAGAAAAATGTTTAATAACTCTCTCAAATTTCTGAAACAAAAGGGTTTTAAGAACAGTAAGTAATGTATTTTCCCACATCAAGTCAACTCATTACCTTGCTGGTTTATACAGCATTGTCCCTAACTAATAAAATCTTCTGGGTTTTGAGTTACATCTAAATAGCATAGCTTCTCCTATATAATAGTTTTCTTCTTCTTCTGTCCTTTCAAATTCTGTACAAAGGGTAAATTATTTATGGACAAAGTGAAAGAGACTTGAGGTAAATTCATTTCTTACAATGTTGAGCTATGAAAAAGCTTTCAATATTATTAAAACTCTACACAAATATAAGGTACCTATTACAATCATTATTTCATTTTTTATCTCCAGAGCTATAATTTCTGGCATTACACATACATAATTGTATTTAACATTAAGTAACTTTTACTTAATTATATAATTTCTATTATGCTAACATTCAAAAATGCCAAATAGTAGCGCAAGTTAGTCAGGCAGGATTCATTATGGAACTTGACAGACTATTGTTTGAAAAAAGATATTTGGGCACCACCTTGTGGGACTTTGTAGAAAGACAGTGTGAGAGTTAGCTTGTCCACGAATTACAAACGTGAAAATTCTTAATTCCTTTGTTGCTGAAAGGTGGGATGTAAATTGCATTCTAACAATTCTCTGGGTAGCGGATGACCAGAGGTGATAAAACTACTTTTGTCTAAGAAGCTAAGTAATAGCTCATTCACTTAATAAATGTTAACTTAGTTCCTACTATCCGTGAGTCATTGGGCAGAAAACAAATATAATGCAGTCACTTCAACTCAGTGAAGGAGATAGGCAAGTAAGAAGCAATGGTGAATTTTACCCCAATTTTGTTTAAGTAATCAAATAGTCTAACTCTATACCATGCCGAAGTTTTGAGGAGCAAAGTATACCAGCATGTGCAACTTACTTAGACATGCATTATTTTTTAAAAAATGGATAGAAAAAATGTTAGATGGATAGATATGAGACAGAGCAAATATAGATCAAAAATCATTTCTGGAATGTAGGTGGTGAGTAGTGGGTTTGCTGTATAATCCTGTTAATTTTTCTGTATGTTTGAAAATTTTCATAGCAAAACGTTAGGCAAAAATGGGTATGACGATACAATGTGATAATATCTGTAAAAGAGACCTGCCAAGAAGGCACCCAGCCCAGACTGTGACATGAAGGTTGGAAGTGTAATAGCAGAGAAGGCTCGGCGCCTATAGCTCAACCGGCTAAGGCGCCAGCCACGTACACCTAAGGTGGCGGGTTCGGATCCCCAGCCCGGACCCGCCAAACAACAATGATGGCTGCAACCAAAAAATAGCTGGGCATTGTGGCGGGCACCTGT
>NW_003852400.1:25430196-25437448 GCF_000181295.1 Otolemur garnettii
CACGGCACTATACCCAGGGGGACAGCTTGAGGCTCTGTCTCAAAAAAAAAAAAAAAAGAGCAGAGGAGAAATAGGGGTTTCTTTCATGCTATGTTTAAGGGTTTAAACTTTATGTTGAAGCAATGGGAGTTACTAAACAATTTTAAGCAGGAGCATGGCATGATCACATTTCCATTTTAGGCAAATCACTCACTTTGTGAAGATTTGATCATGGGAAGGCAAGCCTGGAGACAGAGATCCACCAGGAAACTTACTATCATACCAAAAAGAGATAAGCTTCTCAAGTGTCAGCAGTGAGAGTGGAAAGAAATGAATAATTCTAAGCAATATTAGGAATTAGAATAAAAGAATAAAAGAGCTTAGTGCTTAATAGGCCTAGGAAAGCAGAAGAAATGAAGGATAAACATAGGAACCAGAGATTTGCTCAAAAGTTTTTCATAATTGGCTTTATGGGGGGGAGGAAGTATATATATACATATACAGGTACATAAGTTTATTATGTTAGTGATATAAAGAATGTGTAGCACACAATAACAAAATCTACAATGTTCTCTACTATAAATTCCATATAACATACTGATTCTCACAGAATGCTTTCATTGATCTTTGGCCAAATTCTTGTATCCTTAGCCAACCAATGGTTACAGATGATAAATGAGCATAGTTCTAACAAGAATGTTAACTGACATTTTCCTCCTCTTTAACAAGTAGGATAAAAGTGAAACAGAGAAAAAGATGTAGGTATATTGGAACTTCATTTGTCATTAGTAGAAGCAACTTCACAGCTGAAAAAGACAGTAATTTTCAACTACTGGAGTATTTATTTTTTTCCTTGTTCAAATATTACCAATACAATACACTTTTGAGTTTAATTTGCATTGCTATTTTCTTTCTTTTTTTTTATTAAATGATAGCTGTGTACATTAATGTGCATTGCTATTTTCTCCATCAATTTCTTTAGGCAATTGATAAGACAGTAACTCAAGGCCTAATTTGTAGCATATTTCTGTTGTATACTGCTTCAATGGCAGAGTTCAAATTACCTGTGTGACATCTCCGAACACAGGGTTGGAAAGAGATGCACAATCATAAAGCGGCACACCATGATGGAGGATTTCCGTCACACAACTGCAATGGATGCAAACAGCTTCGGGGATATACACAACAGTGACATTTAGTGCAATGACCAGGAAGTGGTGAATTTTGAGTATTTATTACTGTTGTTATTAGTATAGTTTATCTAATTGTATGTTGAATATATAATGCATTTTTAATAACTGGCTCATGAAACTCCTGAAAATTTAACAGTCAGCTCTCACAGGGTAGCATGAGCCATCTCTAGCCCTCGCAGGCTGTGTGGTAGCTCTTGTCTCTTAAAGGAGCACAGCACACAGACCTGAGAATTGGTTCTGCCTCTTTCTTGCTTTTTGACCTTCGACTTGTAACCTCTTAAAGCCTCAGTTTCCACATCTGCAAAGTAAAGACTATGAGGAAGAGCCTAATAAAAATAAGGATAGCAAAAGCAGCAGGAAAAAAACAACACTTCTCTCACAGTGTTATGTTATCAAAAGAGCTTTGCAAACCACAAAATTCCATAATTGCACCCAGACGCAGGGGCTCACACCTATAATCCTAGCACTTGGGGAGGCCGAGGTGAGAGGATCGCTTGAAGCCAAGAGTTTGAGACCAGCCTGTGCAACACAGAGAGACCCTGTTTCTACAAAAAAATACAAAAATCATGGGCATGGTCATGAGCATTAGTGATGTAATCCCAGCTACTCAAGAGGCGAAGGCGGGAGGATCACTTGAGCCCAGGTATTTGACTTTGCAGTGAGCTCCGATGATGCCACTGCACTCTACCTCAGGCAATAGAGTAAGACCCTGCCTCAGAAAAGAGAAAAATCCATAAATGTAATGCTGAAAACAAGTTAAGAGACGAGCTACATTAGAAGATATTTGTAACATACAGAAATAATATCCAGAATATAAAAATAACACCTTCTAAGAAAAAGAAAAGAAGAAAAATAGAATATGAAAAGGTGGTTTTTAGAAGAGAAATATGAATGGCCAATAAACATATGGAGATGTATTCACCATCATAGTAATCAAGAAAATACTAACCAGATAGCACTGAGCTATCACATGTCTCCCATTAGAGTAGCAAATTTTATGAGTAAAAAGGATTAGTAAGGGTGTTAAGAAATGGGAAACATGGCTCCGCGCCTGTGGCTCAAGTGGCTAAGGTGCCAGCCACGTACACCCAAGGTGGCGGGTTTGAATCCAGGCTAGCCCGCCAAACAACAATGACGGCTGCAACCAAAAAATAGCAGGCGTTGTGGCGGGCGCCTGTGGTCCCAGCTACTTGGGAGGCTGAGGCAGGAGACTCGCTTGAACCCAGGAGTTGGAGGTTGCTGTGAGCTGAAATGCCACGGCACTCCACCCAGGGGGACGGCTTGAAGCTCCTGTCTCCAAAAAAAAAAAAGAAACGGGAAACATAGAAGGAGGGTAATTTGTTAAAACTACATTGAAGAGTAATTTCACAGTATCCTCAGGAGTGCGAGGTTGCTGTGAGGTATGACGCCATTGTACTCTACCAAGGGCAACAAAGTGAGACTCTGTCTAAAAAAAAATGAGAATGTAGGGCAGTGCCTGTGGCTCAAAGGAGTGGGGCACTGGCCCCATATGCCGGAGGCGGCAGGTTCAAACCCAGCCCTGGCCAAAAACTGTAAAAAAAAAAAAAAAAAGAGAGAGAGAATGTATTTTGTCACTTCTAAGAATATACCCTAGAGAAATTCTATAACATTTATTCAAAAGACATGCACAAAAAGTTTTATTATAGTAAAATGTTGGAAACAACATAAATGTTCATCAGTAGGCTGGATGATAATTTGGGGCATAACTATATTCATTTATTTATTCAACAAATGTATTTTGTAACCTATTTTGTTCTAGGTACAGAGACTACAGCAATGAACTAAAATAGACAAAATTCCTGACCCTCTGTAGCTTACATACTAGCATAATTTAGCATTCACACATGATAAAAATAACCATGGAGCAATCAAATGGATGGACTAGACTCGTAAGTCATCTGGAATGTATCCTTAAAAAATAATTTTAAATCAGGTGGTGCCTGTGGCTCAAAGGAATAGGGCACCAGCCCCATACGCTAGAGGTGGCAGGTTCAAACTCAGCCCTGGCCAAAAACTGCAAAAAATAATAATAATTTTAAATAAAAAAAGAAAGCTACAGAATGATATTAAAGTATGATGCCTTTTCTATAAAATTTGGAAATACATCAGATAATGTTGGCTAATTTATGGACAGTCCATGTGCTGTCAACATATATCAAACTTTTATAGGAGGAGAGAGAGGCTGCCACTAAAGAGAGAGAAAGGGAGGCTGGGCACTCTGGGAGGCCGAGGCAGGTGGATTGCCTAAGCTTGCAAGTTCAAGACCAGCCTGAGCAAGAGAGAGACCTTGTCTCTAAAAATAGCCGGGCATTGTGGCAAGTGCCTGTAATCCCAGTTACTTGGGAGGCTGAGGCAAGAGAATCGCTTGAGCCCAGGAGTGTGAGGTTGCTGTGAGGTATGATGCCATTGTACTGTACCAAGGGCAACAAAGTGAGACTCTGTCTCAAAAAAAGTAAAACAGAGAGAGAGATAGAAGGAAAGGGAAATAGAACTGGGACTAGATACAAAAGGGACTTTTGTACTCTATTTGTAATGATTTGTTTTTTAAGAAAACCCCTGAAACATGTTTAAATTCTGGGTGTTTGGTGTTTGTTATATTGCTCTTAATATATATTAATATATTTATATTTTTTCATAGTAAGAAATACTTTCAAAAGCCTTCAATTCTTCTATTATTAGCAAGAGTTAAAACAGAATTGATGCCATGCCAATCATGAAGATTTATTAGACAGTTTGGACTCCACTCCTTAAACCACCAGATCCTATTGATTCTTATTTTTTGGCATCTCTCATGGATAACTTTAATTTTGCACCACACCTCTTTACTCCAATAACTTGTGTCCCCAACCTCCATAAAGTACCCACTCTCCAAATATTCCTAGAAATTCCCAGTAGATGTATGTGTGTACTTACAAGCAAACCATCAGTTACATTTGACATTATTCATTTTCTTCCATCCTCTAATTCAGCCTTTCCACTTCCTCTGTTGTTTAGAAACTGCCACTCTCACTGATCCTGCAGTTCACCCGTCTCCCATTAGGCATCATGGCCTTTCCACTAGAATAAAAGATGTCTGCCAAACACCTCCACCATGCCCTGGAACTATCAAGGTCATGGACAGTTCTGAACAAAGTAGAGAAGAATGCACTGGTCCTCTTTTGGGGTGTTAGCAGTATGCAGAGAAGTCCTGACATAGATTACTGTTCATACCTACACGGCGCCCTCTTTCAGTGTCTCTTCCTGCAGGTAGATTATACATCCCAGTCATGTTGAAATCAGACTCGGCTATGTGACTTGCTTGGCAAATTGATGAGAATGAAAATGGTGTGTGTTGCTTTAAGCAGAGCAAGCATGTTGTCTACTTACTCTTTTATCCTTCTGCCCTGGTTAACCAGTCAAGTTTCCAATAGCCTAGGCTCTAGTCTAAAGACAAATAAGAGTATGGCAGCTGACCAGTGATGGATAGGAAGAACATGCAAGCAATAGTCAATCTTTGTTGTAAGCCACTGAAAGCTTGGGGTTTTTTTTATCACTGAAGCATAGCCTAGCTTCGCCTAGCCTGACTGATACAGGTACCAAAGCCATACCATAGCTTATAGACACTACAGTGAGTGTTATACAACAAGCTCCCCATAGAGCTCTCTTCCCTAAAGAGAAACCATAAAGGTTTCTCTTTAGAACTCAAACTTTCATCCGTGGACAATAAAGATACCGAGAAAAATCCAAGTGATCTGCCCCATGCTTTCCTCAGAGTCATTCTCCAAGGCAAAGGCCTTATGCTTGACTCTCCCTTCCCATAGGGTGAGTTGGCTCCCTGACTCCCATACACTTAACATAAACTGCAAAGTCCCCAATCATGGTATACAAGGGTTCACATGATCTGGAATGTCTCCACATTTTTCTTCTACCATTTACCTCTTGGCTATCTACTCTCCAGACCTTTTTGATATTTCTGTTCTATAGGCGGAAAGCCTATATACTTGTGCCTTTTTGCCTCTGAGAGTGAGCAGGAATAAAAGTCATGTTTTTCTACAATCTAGAAGGCTCTGAGCTAGAACCCCCACTATGGCCTTTGCCCTAGCCAGAGGAATGTGACATTCCACTGCGCTGAGCAGGGCCAGGAGGGCTAGGGCGTGTAGGTGCATCATGGGCATACTTTTGGAACCTTCGGAACCTTCGGATTGTGGATTGACAAGATCAAATTACTGCCTCCAGACAGCTTAAGGCTTCAAAGAATGGACAAACAATCAGTTCCGTCCCCCCATGGCCATTTCCGTATCTATCAAGAATCTGGCTAGAGAGCTTATAGTGTGTGTTTCCTTGATTACTATTTTGAGCATAATGAATAACTTAGAAGAATGTGTATTACTTGTTTAGCAGAAGTGTGTATCACTTAATCAGTAGTCTGACAGGAACCTAGAAAAAGTTAATTTGTCTTTTTACAATATGTCACTGAGGTAATGGAATGGTTATTGATTAACAGTGTGTACGTGCAGAACTGGCTATTTAAAAGTGGAGAAATAATTTTGCTACTTGCCATCTTAAGGTGGTAGTCGTCTTTGTCCTATACTATTCCAATAGCAAACTTATACTCTGTGTTACTGACCATCCGCGACACTTGACAACAACACTGTTCCTCAACCCAAAAAGCCTATTCTTACCTCAGAGGCTTTGCGCTGATAGTTTCTTCTGCCTAAAATTCTTGGCCTGCATTATTTTCCAGAGCTCATGTCCTCAAAGAGGCCTTCTTTGTCTATTGACATCTTAACCCTATCAATTATCTTTTTTCACAAAATTGAATCACTAACTGAAATAATTTTACTTATTTACTTGTTCCTTTTGGGGGTTCTTCCACTGGAACTTATCACCTAAGAAACAGGAATCTCATCAGTCTAGCTCAGGGTTGCCAAAACTTTTCAGATAAAGGACAGTAAATATTTTAAGCTGTGTAGGTCATATTGTCTCTATTGCAACTACTTAACTATTTCATTGTAGCACAAAATCAGTCATAGACAATGCGCAAACAATGAGCATGGCTGTGTTCCAGTAAAACTTTATTTATAAAAACAGACAGAAGAACAATTTGGCCCACAGTCTATAGTTTGCCTAACCTCTACTTGGATCACTAATGCTCAGAACATTTTGTGAGCTCATAAAATGTTAATAAATATTTGTGGAATAAATGAATGAAAGTACACAGACTTCTGTTGGAACCACAGAGCAAATTCACTGTATAATTCCCAAACACAGAACCGTCCGCAAAGGACATGGCGTAGGCACTAGACTCCAGCTGGCATTTTGTATTTCCTAACTGGATTTCTTGTTCCTGTCTTCCTGTACCCCAGGACCTCCACAATCTGTCTTATACAGGCAGTCCTCAAGTTATGAATGAGATAGATTCTGCAGGTTTGTTCTTCAGTTGAACTTGTATATAAGTTGGAACAGGTACATTTACCCATTGCCTGCAATAGCCTCCATTTGTAAGTGTGAGTTGTACGTCAGTTGGATGATTGTAACTGAGGAACTTACTGTAATAGTCTCCATTCATAAGAGCAAGATGTATATAAGTTGGATGCTGTCAATTGGGGACTGCCTGTACTAAATATATCTGACTAAAATACATAAAAATATAAAGCACAACTCTCTTCAAGTTACTTTTCAGGTTATACCTTTGAAGATATTATGCTGCTGCTAGAACTCTTTCAACTCTCAGGAGCAGAAATATAACTCAAACTATGTCAGGTAAAAACAAACAAAGCCACAGAATCTGGTTGAAATGCAGATTCTGATCGGAAAAGACAATCACATTGGAAATGTGGCCTGAGATTCTGTATGTCTAACAGGTCCCCAGGTAATGGCAATGCTACTGATCCCAGGACAAATAAAACTTGGGGGCTCGGCGCCTGTGGCTCAAGCGGCTAAGGCGCCGGCCACATACACCTAAGGTAGCGGGTTCGAATCCCCAGCCCAGGCCCACCAAACAACAATGATGGCTGCAACCAAAAAATGGCCAGGCGCTGTGGCGGGCACCTGTAGTCCCAGCTACTTGGGAGGCTGAG
>NW_003852400.1:25437551-25446758 GCF_000181295.1 Otolemur garnettii
AAAAAAAAAAAAAAAAAAAAAAAACTTGGGATAACTGAATGTAGGGCTTAACCTATCTGATCAGCACTCTCTCCCTGTTTATCAATCAGTTCTGCTTTCTTGTGCTGACCTTGTTTTTGCTGATTACGAACAAGCTCCCTCCAAATGGGGAGGTAGATAACTGCGGACACAGATTCACATCCCTCCAACACTGAGACCACTCCCCAAGAGTAAGAGACTGGCTTCCTTGAGAACTATAACAGAAGAATCCCAGGATCATGTGGTTATTCCTGATCCAGTTGCTCCATCCAGATAAATGGGGTTCCCAACAAAATTCTGGATCACATCTGGAACACACCCCATCCTTGTGTTAGGGGTAGCATAAGGGATGGTCTCCTCAGAACCACACAGAATAGGGCAATTTCCCATGGAAAGGCAAGTTCTTTGCAGACAAAAATGACATTATCTACAACAGGGATAAACATGAAGATATTCCCATTATCTGCAACTGGTGTCAGCAAACTACACCCTGTGGGCCAAATCTACCAACCAGCTATTTTGTAAATAAAGGTTTCTTGGAATTCAATTGTTCCCTGCTCACGGTTGATGGCTGCTTTCTAGCTACATTGTAGAGTAGTTGTAATGCAGACCACATAGCTCCAAAAGTCTAAACTATTTATTATCTGTCCTTGTACAGTAAAAGGTCCCCAATGGATCTGAAAGGTAATGCTCAAACTCTTTAGCTTGACATGCACAACCATTTATAATCTATAGTCTACCCTTCTCTAAATCTGATCATCCCATCCACCAAAAGTGAATCTTGCCCAAGTCAAACCCTCTCCTCTTTGTTTCCACTTATTAGAATCCAATGTCACCACTCTGTGCTCCTCTCCTAAATACTCCCTCAGTCCTTTCTTTCCACATCTTACCCATCCTTCAAGTTCAATATGAGTCCCATCTTCTCCATGACATCTTTCCCAACTTTTCTAGCTAGTGCACATTATGATTGTCTCACTAACAATCATTCACCCTGACTAAGTTTGCTTGATAAAATATAGGATATCATATACAATGAATAGTTTTTTGGCATAAATATGTTCAATGAAACAATACTTAACTTGGCAGCCACTAATTTTTTTTTTTCTAAATCTAGTAACCCATCTCTTGGTCATTACCCTATTTGTCCAGGTATTAACACACCTCTCAGGTAGCTGATACACTTTTGATCTCTACGCATTTCTTGCTAAACTAATCTAACATGATCCCATAAGCTCTATTGTTAGTAATTCATTTAGAGGTTAACACATAACCCCATGGAGGCCAATGAGACTATAGAGATGTTCTCTGGTGATTTCTGGCAAAGAAGTTTTTTGCCCCTCTGAGAGAGCTTTTAGAAAAGCCTTCTCACAAAAAGAAGTCTCTGCAGTTAAAGATAGCCTTTTTATAAGGAGAAGGTCAGCCTTTTGATGAAGCTAATCAAATCAGAGAGAATAAAAACAAATGTCTTTCTCTGAACCACCAAATCAAAGCAAACTTAAAGTTTCACCTATCTCTGGTCTCATAGTAACATGGGCCAAATTCCCCTTTTTTGGTTTACACCAGATTTGTGTGATCCATATTTAAACCCAATGTTTCATAACTGGTATACAGCCCACAGAGATCACCTCCCTCCTCTGTATCCTTTCAGCATTATTTGTAACACCATTCATCTAATAATACTTACTGAGGTTTGTACTCAGATCCATATAATTTTATTTTAGATAATTTTATTTCTTACTTAAATATTTTTATCTTTCTTACTAAGTTAAGGTCAGGAATTTAATATTGTTTTTTACTTCCTTTTTATCACCTATAGCAATATACATACAGTCAGTTATCAATAATAGGTGTGGAATGAATAGCTATGTAAAAGTACTACAGCATTCTGTAATAATCTTCTAAATAATTTTATCCTTCCAAAGATTTTGATGAATTAAACTTGCAAAATTTCCCAGAGTACATGATGTCAACCTTATACCCCGCCTTCATATTTCTATGATACTTCTGCTAGTGTATAATTTTGGCATCTCTATGCCCTTTAATTCATACTTCCTCATAGGAGAAGGAGTTAGATTTATCCTCAGTGATGTGAGTGATAATCTAACATCAATTGGTCCATTTTTCTTGAACAAGTGAAGTTAATGTGTTAAAAAGTCCTAGACATGTGTGACTTACCTTTTGGCCTCTAAAACTAGCCAGCCTCTGTCTGTCTCTTTGGAGTTTTCAAACAAGGTTCCCAGATCAGCCCATCCTTCTCCCTACCTACCATGTTTCCCCAAAAATAAGACCTACCCAAAAAATAAGCCCTAGCAGGATTTCTATGCATTTGTTAAATATAAGCCCTACCCTGATAATAAGACCTAGTGATGGGCGTGGCTATGCAGATATGCCATAAACACCATGCATTTCAGTGTGGAGAGGAAGACATCCCCTGAAAATAAGCCTCAGTGTGTCTTCTTGAGAAAAAATAAATATAAAACCGTGTCTTATTTGGGGGGAAACATGGTACCTGCCTAACAACAAGATGCATAGATGAAGCTTTCTGTGGATAAGAGTATCCTTCCAGACCCTTCCTAAGGGATTAGGAGACTCACAGGAAATCAACTTCTCCAGATAAATTTCTCCCACACTCTCTACTTCAAGCCCTTCATATCCTTCATGAAAGCTTGGGTCTTCAGATTGCAAAATTTTTCCCAGCTCTGCGTAGGTGATGTTCCCCACTTACTGAGTGTGTTCTGTTCTAGTCTAGTGGGGCTTTCCCCAAAGCTACAGATAACAAATTCTGTTTTTAATATCCTGTTATACAAACCAATAAACTGTATGAACATGGATAAATCTTGAGAAAGGCATAGACAGATAAAAAAAAGTGCATGGTAAGAACTTCTGAATTTAATTTGTGTCCTCTAGTATTGTTTTGAGTAATAATTTCTTTAAATTTTCAATTGGAATTGAATAGTTCATGTGTTTGTCTAATTTTTCATTATGCATTCATTGTATGCATTCAATGAATAAGAGGAACAGTGATGACTGTAAAATGAATTGTACCCTAAAACAATTCACAGCATAACTGCAATAGTACATTGTAATATAATAGGTGATGTGTTATAGTACTGTGCATGTATGTGTGTCTACGTGTGTGTGTGTGTTTTGTGAAGAAACTGCCTAACTGAGATGCAGCAAAGTGCTATGAAATCCAGAAAAGTAGACATTATTTCTAGCTGCAGGAGACTTCAAGGTGATCCTGGAGGAGTTTAATTAAAAACTGAATTTTTCTATATCTTGGAGAAGAGCATTCCAGGAAAAAATAAATGAAACACATTCATGTTATAGGGAAAGTGCTATAGAAAAGTAATTGGGAACAATTCGATGTGCTAGGGCTAGTGCAGGTTAAGGAATCAAATGGGAAAAATACAGGGTGTTCCACTGTGTATGTTGGGACAGAATAAATAAGAACAACCTCATGTTGATAAAAAAATATCTTGGAAGCTTTTATGCATGTTACATAAAGAGGAACTTTTTTTTTTTTAGTATTTATCTCATTTATACAACTAACACATAAAAAAACTGACTTCAGTAAATCAAATTTCTCCAAACTTTTAAAGATTGTTGTGAACTGAATTCCTCTTCTTCTCAAGTTTAAAGTAATAGATTTTTAAAATATTTTTCAAAAAGAAGACAAAACATACTCAACAGAGCAATGATTATAAAATGACTGGTATAAATGCTACAAAAGGCTAAAACTTTGGAAGCAAATTTGTTTCCTCATCATTTCTGTCTTGATTTTAATTCTGATTCTCCTATGCTTCTGATTTCTTACCTCTTTTATTTTTTCCTTGGGTTATGATTATACTTAGCTAAGAAAGTCAGGTTTAGCTCTTCAAATGACATGCTAGTGTTATAAGATTTAGAACATGTGAGTCAAGTCTATTACCCATTGGAAAGTTTCATAATTACACATTGTTCTTACATCAGAAGTGGTCCAAATTATTGACTCAGGCCAATGAGATATACTTTGATTTTTCTGAGCCCTAATATTTTCCTCAAAGTGATCCTGGTCCTAAATATGTTACCTTCATAGTCTGATATGCATCTGTCTGTCTTCCAGTGTTGATTCTGGTAAACTTTTTCTCACTTTACTACCAACAGAAGACTGCTTATACAACTGCTTTGGAATACATGTGGTTCAAATAATTCTAAAGCTAAGTTGTTCATTGAAACGAATTTATTTTTCTAATCTCTCAACCATTATGAGTTGAGAGACTCATTCTAGTGTTGTAGGATACAATGCTAAATTCAAGCTGAAGAGTTCTGATATTGGTCTAAAGGGAACATGAACCAATGAAGCGTTCTAGGTAAAGGGTGACCTCAGGTGTGGTTTAGGAAGATCTATCTGACTGTGTGGGTGAGTAGTGATTAAGACCTAAACCAGAGCAACAGCTATGAGAGCAGAGAGATTGGCAGAATGTAGCCACGTCATCTGTTTCAAAATCCAAAATGTGATTTATTCAAGTCTAGTAATGGTAGAGACCAGGCAGCCAAATGGCTGTGGTTTCACTGGGATTAACAGTGCCAATTTGGTAGTAATTTGATGGCTGCTACTTTAGTGCTTCAATGTTCGTGAGAAGGGATAAGTGAAGAGCAAAAATATCTACAAATGGAATAGAAACCCTGTGAAATATCAATGAGCATAGCAGGAAATGTTAGCATTTCATGTTGGTGCTGTCATCCTAAAACTTCCTCAGTTATTAAGGCACCTAATACGCTGCTTGAACCTTATTTCTGCCTTAACTTTGTGGATATAGGATTATAATGTGCCTATGGAACTTAGTATCTTAATTCCTCCAACTATACCCTTTAAAATAGCACCCATTGCTTTTTTTTTCTCATTAAAAGCATTTCCATGTTGTAACATAAATAAAAATTGCATTATAAATTCAAGTTGGGGGGAGGGTGAACAAGGGAGGAGGAGAGGGAAGGAGGGAGGGAGATTGGTATGCTCCCACTTAATGGGCAGAATATAAGGGTATATGGCACACCTCTTGGGTGTTGGACACAACTACAAGAGGGACTCTACTTAGCCAGTGCAAATAATGTAACCTAGTTGTTTATACCCCTACATTAACCTGAAATTTAAAAAATGCATTTTAATTTAGAAAACACAGAAAAGTATGATGCAGAAATTAATAATCACTTTTAAACCTACCACACAAAGAATCTACTATTAAAATTTAGTCTGTTAAGGGCGGCACCTGTGGCTCAAAGGTTTAGGGCACCAGCCCCATATGCCAGAGGTGGCGGGTTCAAACCCAGCCCTGGCCAAAAACTACAAAAAAAAAAAAAATTACCCTGTTAAAATAACACTAAGACCTTTATGTTTATTCTACTCAGTACTATTTTTATTCTTATAACAGCAAACCATGTTTCTTCTATCTTTAAATAATTTTCTAAATAAGGGTCAACAAATATACCTAACAAAAGAGGTGAAGAACCTCTGTAAAGAAAATTATGAAACCTTAAGAGGATATTAACAAATGGGAAAACAAACCATGCTCATGGATGGGAAGAATCGACATTGTTAAAATATCTATACTTCACAAAGCAATCTACCAATTCAATACCATCCCTATTAAAATACCAACATTAGGGCAGTGCCTGTGGCTCAAAGGAGTAGGGCACCAGCCCTATATACTGGATAACCCATATACTAGTTTAGGGCGCCAGCCCCATATGCCAGAAGTGGCGGGTTCAAACCCAGCCCCAGCCAAAAACTGCAAAAAAATAAAATAACATAAAATACCAATATTGTACTTTCAAGACTTGGAAAAAATGATTCTGCGTTTTGTATGGAACCAGAAAAAACCCATATACCTAAGGCAGTTCTTAGTAATAAAAACAAAGCCTGGGCATCAGCATATCAGACTTCAGGCTGTACTACAAGGCCATCATGGTCAAAACAGCATGGTACTGGCACAAAAATAGAGACTAAACATTTGGAATGGAATAGAAAACCAGGAAATGAAACTAAAATCTTACAGCCTCCTAATCTTTGATAAACTAAACAAGAGCATACACTGGGGGAAAGACTGCCTATTCAATAAATGGTACTGGGAGAACCTGATATCCACATGTAAAAGACTGAAACTGGACCCACACCTTTCTCCACTTACAAAAATTGATTCAAGGTAGATAAAAGACCTTAATCTGAGGCAAGAAACAATTAAGAACCTCAAAGAAAGTGTGGGGGAAACACTGGAAGCTATCAGCCTGGGGAAGGACTTTATGAAGAAGACCTCCGCGGCAATTGCAACAACAAAAATAAATAAATGGGACTTAATGAAACTGAAAAGCTTCTGTACAGCTAAGGAGAAAATGACCAAAGCTAACAGACAATCTACACAATGGGAAAGGATACTTGCATGTTTTGAATCATAAAAAAAAGCTTAATAGCTAGGATCTATAGAGGACTCAAATTAATCCACATGAAAAAAGCCAACAATCCCATATATCAATGGGCAAGAGACAGGAATAGAACCTTCTCTAAAGAAGACAGACAAATGGCTAGCAAACATATGAAAAAATGCTCATCATCCCTAATTATTAGAGAAATGCAAATCAAAACCACTCTGAGATATATCATCTAACCCCAGTGAGAATGGCCCACATCACCAAATCTCAAAACTGCAGATGTTGGCATGGATGTGGAGAGAAAGGAACACTTGCTGGGACTATAAACTAATAGAACCTTTTTGGGAGGAAGTATGGAGAATCCTCAAAGAACTCAGTTTACTCCTCTCATTTGATCCTGCAATCCCATTACTGGTCATCTACCCAGAAGGAAAAAATTCCTTCTATCATGAAGACACTTGCATGAGACTATTTATTGCAGCTTAATTTACAATTGCCAAAATGTGGAAACAGCCTAAATGCCCACCAATCCAGGAATGGATTAACAAGCTGTGGTACAGTTATATCATGGAATACTATTCAACCATTAAAAAGGATGGAGACTTTACATCCTTTTTATTAACCTGAATGAAAGTGGAATATATTATTCTTAGTAAAGTAGCACAAGAATGGAGAAGCATGAATCCTATGTACTCAATTTTGACATGGGACAATTAATGACCTAGTACATAGTGAGGGGTGGAGGAAGGGGAGAGCAGGGGGGAAGGGGGTAGGGAAAGGAAGAGCAGAGAGAGGAAAGGAGGAAAGGGGGTGGGGGTCTTGGTGTGTGATACACCTTTGGGGGGCAAGACATAAGTATAAGAGGGACCTTACCTAACAAATTCAATCAGTGTAACCTGGTCTCTCTTGTACCCTCAATGAATCCCCAACAATAACAAAAAATAAATAAAGATGGGAAAAACTGAGGCATGGAATGGGGCAACTTCCTTATAGTCATTCAACTAAAAAAAGCTGGTCAGGATGCAGATCCAGGCAGGCTGACTCCAGAGGCCATGCCCTGCACCAGGACTTTGCTAACCTTTTCTCTAAGGGGGCAGACAGTAAATATTTTAGGGTTTGTGAGCTATCTAGTTTCTGCCATAACCACTCATCTCTGTTGTCAGCCATAAACAATTTGAAAATAAAAAATAATAAAACAAAAACAAAAAAATAAAAAATAGAGGTCAACAAACTACTCTAACCTGCCATCTGTTTCTGTAAATAAAGTTTTGTTGGTATGCAGTCATGTCCATTTGTTTTTGTACTGTCTCTATGACTGTGTCTTAGTCTATCATTATTGCTATAAATAAAATACCAGAGGCTGGATAATTTGTAAAGAGGTTTATTTGGCTCCTGATTCCACAGGCTATACAAGAAGCACTGTGACCAGCATCTGCTTCTGGTGAGGGGCTCAGGCTGTTTTCACTCATAGCAGAAGGTAAGAGGGAGGTGGTGTGTGCAGAGATCACATGCAAGAGAGGAAGCAAGAGAAGGGATATGCCAGGCTCTTTTTAACAATCAGCTCACATGGAAATAGTAGAGGAGGACTCATTCATTAGCCATTCTTGAGAAATCCACCACCATCACCCAAACACCACCCACAGGCCCCTTCTCCAACCCTGGAAAATCAAATTTCATCATGAGGTCTGGAGGGTCAAATGTTCAAACTATAGCAAGCTACTCTTACACTACCACAGCAAAATGGCATAGTTGTGACAAAAGGGGTATATTTTGAAGATAAAATAGTTTGCAAAGCTGAAAATATTTACTCTATGTTCCTTTACAGAAAAAGTTTGCTAATTCCTGTGTTAAAAGATTAATTTCATGGCAGCATAGAATTAGATCAAATCATTGTTCCTTTGAATAGTGTACGGGTTAGAAGCACAGTGCTGGAGCCAGATTGTCCCAATTCATGTCCTAGCTCGTGACTCCATTTTTAAACCTCTCTCAGGTTTTAAGCCTCAGTTTTCTCATCTGTAAAACAGGGGAAATGATAGCATCACCCTCATAAAGATGTGATGACTATGTGGTAGACCCTGTGATGCACCTCCACATTCTCCTCTAGTAATGAATGACTGATTCCTTCAGCTGAGAGGAACGCTGTCAGCCTCCTTTGGGAACTGCCTTTCCTGGGGAAACTGTCTTACTCAAAATGATGCTTCTTTTAATGGGCAGCTCACATCTAATAATACATCCACATCAGTAGTGTAGTATAAAGGCTTGGGTCCCAGGCCTCAACTCTGGACAATTCTGAAGGAATTCCAGTTCCAATGTTGCCCATGGGATGGCTGAGGCCTTTGTTAGTATTGCGTCACAGATCCATTTCTCCCTCTGCCAAATCCTGTTTCTTCCTTCTCCCATTTACAGGTGTTAATCCCAAGGATACTCCCTAATAAATATCTTATATCCTAATCTGTATTTTGCAATCTACTTCTCAGAAAATCCTGAGACTATATGATAAATGAATCTGTATTATAAAATATCTAACAAATAGTAAATGCTATATAATTGTTTGGTAAATAAGTAAATAAATATCCCATGAAGAAAGCAGAATGAAAATACAAGTTCAAGTAGAAAAAAGAAATAGAGTAATACATAATTCTCTATAATTAAAGAATACCTTATTCCCCCAAATTTTTAGTGAATAATAGCGAGAATCTCTCACTGAGGTATTTAAATGCCTTTGGAGACATTTAAAGTGTGATAGAGCAGTTTTATTTACAATTTATTTTTTTTTTTTTTTGA
>NW_003852400.1:25447348-25453447 GCF_000181295.1 Otolemur garnettii
TGCAGCCGTCATTGTTGTTTGGCGGGTCCGGGCTGGGGATTCGAACCCGCCACCTTAGGTGTACGTGGCTAGCGCCTTAGCCGGTTGAGCTATAGGGGCTGAGCCAAAGATCTCTATTTTAAGATAGCTCAGATTTTCTCACCCTCAATCTTTGTGAAAAGATTACCCACCCCATGTTACATGTTTATAGGGCCTTAATTTCAGCTTGATGCCTCCTTAGCCTTCATCTAAGAGTAAAATTTGCTCTTAGATATAGACTGATTTTGTGCATGTGGAAGTAACAGGAGTTGGGACTAGCCAGTCACAGACTCTGCACAATGTTTCAGTGTTATGGTAGCTGAACTGCGGCTGGGCAGCCATAAACTAGAAGAAAGTTAGCTGTTCTTAGATCGCTATCCTTTTTTGTTTTAAAACCACAACAGCTCCTATCCTGGATCACAACATAAACGAAAGAGCTTAAAAAGAACAACATCCTATTGAGAACACAAAAGTTTAAAAGTTTAAGTTTAAAACAAACAAAATACCAAGACTGAAATACAGCAATTCCGGGATCCATTATAAAATGCATATTGAATAAAGGTAACCAATGTAACTTCAGACCATACTGTCAAATTCTCTGACATGGTTTAATCCTTCCAACAAATGCAAAGCACTCACCCACTCAGTAAATATTTTCTGAATATGTGTACCTATTGTGCAACAGGTGCTGGAAGAAATCTGAAGTTCTTTACTATAAGGTTGCTACCCATAAGCAACATGGGTTAGTGGAGAAGTGGAATCAGTTCTCGAGGAGAACAAGGGGCTTTAGAGTACAAGGAACTGGTAACGATATGAAAAGTATATAATTTCACAAAGCTTAGGTGGAAATAAAGCAGAGAAAAAGACATTAGCTAAAGGGGGTGTAGACAAGAGAAAGATACTATTTTAGGATGTATTCAACAAATTTTTATTAACGATGTTCTCTGTGTAATGCACTATTTTAGGTCCTGGCAATTAAACAGAGAATAAAATAGATAAAGCCCCTGGGTATTAGTTAGGGAACCAGCTAAGCCATCACAACAAACAAGTCCAAACAAATAGTAATTTTTATTTATTTATTTATTTTAGACACCCAAGCTAAAATACAGTGCTATCATCATAGCTGCAACCTTACTGCTACCTCACTACAACCTCAAAGTCCTGGGCTCAAGAGATCCTCCTGCCTCAGCCTCCCGAGTGGCTAGGATTACAGGTGCATGCTACCAAGCCTAGATAATTTTTTAATTGTTTTGAAGCAATGAGATCCACTATATTGCTCAGGCTGGTCTAAAACTCCTGGTCTCAAGTGATCCTCCTGCCTCTGCCTCCCGAAGTGCTATGATTACAGCCATGACTCACTGTGCCTGGCTAACTATGACTTATAAAAGAACGAAGCTTATATTCTCTCGTGTAATAGTCCAGAAATCTGTGGTTGATCCAAAGAAGGTGCCTCAGTTCCCTGCAATTAATCTGGGAATTAGGGTAATAGGACAGCTTTGTCTTCCTTAATAGTTGGCTTTTGTATCCAGTCCATGTATCTTTTTACTATTTGTCACAGAGCAGGAAGAGGGAAGAGGAAGTATGTGGCAAGCAGTTTCCCTTCTCGAGGACATGATCCACTTCTACTAAATCTCACAGGGCACAACTTTTTTATATGAAAAAGAGGCCCAGGAATGTCATCTCTAACTGGGTCACCAAGTTCCCTGCTTAAACTTTGGGTACAGAAGCATATTCTCTTACTAAGAAGAAAAAGGACAGAATGGAAAACAAAATGGGAATTTGAAGCACATATTCTAGAAAAAGACAGCTATAGGCAAGTAAAGAACAAATATATTTATGAAATTGTGGTAAATGTTATGAAGAAAAACAAAGCAGAGTGGTGAAGAGCTAATTTACATGTAGTAGGTGACAAGTGAGCAGAGGATGAGGCATGAGGATTTCTGGTGGAAGAAAGCAGAGGGAACAGCTAGGACAGGGGCCCTGAGGCAACAGCACGCTTGCCAGGTTCAAGGAACAGCAAAGTCATAGGGACAGAAGACAAATCAGGAGAGGGTGGTGAACTAAGTATTGCAAGAGAGAGAAATTAGTCAAAAGTGTCAAAAGCTCAAGGGTAAAGCTTTTGCCCTTGGAACTGACAGTATGGAGGTCATGAATGACCTTGACAAGTGGCAGTTTGGGTGGGCATAAGTAAGGTGACCAGATTTTAACATCGGTAAGGCGGGACCACATGGCCGAGGGGGGCGGGGCGGACCACAAGGCCGCGGGGAGCGGGGCGGGGCCGGGCCGGCAGGGGACCCGGCAGGGCAGGGCCTGACAACAATGCAAACTTTGATAAGCAGTTCTCGATAATCACTTCTCAGCAATTATTTGTTATTATTACAGTTTAAGATTATAAAATTAACAAAAATAATATAAAACTCATATTCTGGTGAAATAGCCACATGGCAGCCGAAAACCATATATTCCCTTCTTGTTCTCCAGCCCGTTCGTGCATTCTTTCCAAAAATTGGGACTTTTTTAAAACGCCTCGGGACGCGGGACAAATTGTTGAAAAGCGGGACGTCTGGTCACCCTAGGCATAAGACACTTGGAGTGAATTCAGGGGAAACAGGAGAAATATAATTAACGAGAGCAAGTACACTCCTCTCCTTTGAGGAGAAAATAAGAATGACTCAAGTGTGTGTTGTAGGTAAAGAACCGGTAGAAATGGAGAGGTTGAAGATACACAAAAGAGGAGAAAATTGATGGTGCAAGGTCTCAGATAAGGAGAAACATGCAGATTCCTCCCTCCACTGTCAGCAGAAGAATGGGAGTGAGTGAGTATGTGGGCAGAGGGGACGAGGAAGGCAGGAAGGAGGAGAGTGGGAGGCCATGGGAATTCCTATCTAATTACTTTTTCTTTCTAAGTAGGAGGTTATCTAGGTTTCTAACTAGGAAGTTATCTCCTGAGTGAGTGCTAAGGGAAAGGGTAGGAGTAAGTAAGGAAAGTCTTGTATTGATCTGAGGTTTGTGTGGAGATTTGGAGCCAAGGCCAAAACCATTGAGAAGATTGGCAAGATAGTGAAGTGATGAATCCTATGGTGTCTTCCCTCAGTAATACAGTGATTTCTTCAGTCTCTACTCTTCCTCTGGCAGCAATGAGAAGGCAGTAGTCTCCCCAAAGTCTCCCACTAAAACCATCTTCCTTGAAGATCATAGGACTAAGGTCATGATGCCGTTTATAGTAAGCACTACCACAAGCCCAAGACCACCCGCTTGTGAGCATGAACAGACAAGCAAAGACCGTCAGCCATCTGAACAAACCTCCATGTCAGACTTGTAACACCTGTGGCACCACCCGTCACTCAGTTTTGGAAGCCAGAAGCCCAGAGTCCTCTTTCCACGCACTCTCTAGGGCAATCATCGTGCTCTGTTCTGTTCGTGGCGCCTTCTAACCATTCCCCAGGCCACCTGCTTCTCCCTATCCATACACTCTCCATACCACTGGCAGCTTGGGTTTCCATCTTCCCTTATCCATATACTCCATCCCGCCACCTCTCTGAGGAACATATGATCATTCCACTCACCTGGCTAAAAACCTTCTATCACTTCGCCATTGCTTTTAGGAAAAAGTCCATCCAACCCACTAGGCTGGCTTCTAATGCCTTTCGAATCCAGCATCTCTGCCCACTCCTGCTCTGTTCACTCCTGCTCTGTTCTGCTCCATCTCTGTTCACTCCTCCATGCTCTACTGCTTCCCCACTGCCATGTCCTCGCTCCTGTCCAACCGCTCGCTGATCCCCAGCCCTGGAAGGCTTTTCTCTTGCAGCTCCCTCCGCCCTGTTCCCTTTCCCCGGCCACTCCCGCACTCTTCTCCGCTCAGCCTAGCGCTCCTCAAAGAAGCTTTGCTTGATCCCCGGACCCCAAGCGGGCGAGCCTCCTGGGTAGCTGTTAGTCCCAACAGTCTACCACTCCTATTGCCTGTGTCCTGCCGGGACCACCTCTTCTTATCTCAGTCCTGTATCTCCAGCGTTCTGGCAAGGTGCTGGGTACACAATAGGCACGTAGGTACTCAAGACAAATTTGTGGAATGAGCCATGAGTAAATACATCGTGAATCAAACACCTTGGATCTTCTAGTACATATCCTGTATTTAATTTTAATGGAAATTAAAACTGATCAGATTAGCTACTAAAATATGTTAACGTGCTTGAAAACGCCACTTTGAGGCTGGGACAAGCCGTCGGGGGCCGGCCCCAGGGGCGGGGCCTGCGGGGCGGGCTGGAGTGCTCCGGCGGAAGGCGGGGCCTCCTGGGCAGTGACCCCGCCTCGGGGCGGGGCTACTCCGTGAGAGGAGGGCGGGGCTCGCAGGGGGAACGCCCTTCCGAGGCCGAGGCGGGGTGGCGCGTTCCCGAAGCGTGGCGGAGGGGTAGTGGGTCCCAGCCCAGTCAGTGGTCCCGGTCACGGACCACGCCGCCACGGCAGCCATCTTGCCCGCGTCCTGGCTCCGGCGGCGGGAGGGGCTGCGCCCAGGCCGGAAGCGGCTGTGCCGCGGCTGAGCTGCCACCGCGGCCACCTCAGGTCGGTGAGTGCGGCCCGGCTGCGTCTCGGCTCTCTGGAGCGCCGCAGACCCCCGCGAGGGGCCTGAGAAAGTCTAGTTGAAAGACTCGGGCAGAGGCGGCTCTAGGAGGCTCAGCGGGCCGTCGCGTTCCGCACGGTGGGATGGTAACCGCGCCGATTGACCGCTCGGGCCTCGGCGGGAGCCCCGCGGCTGCGGGCGGCCCGAGGGCGCGCGGAGACCTGCCGGGGCGCTGGGGCCGCGGCGGGGTGGTGCGGAGCCGTGTCCCGGTCTCCGACGCCGGCCTCAGCCAGGTGTCTGCAGCGTGGGAGTCGCCCCCAGATGGGTGCTTTACTCGGAGTGACAACATGCCTTGTTTCCACTTGTCCCCTAGTAAATACTGTACTTAAATTGCCTACCTCCCGGTGAGCTCTGGTCTCTTCAAATATGAGTAATGAAAATTCCTTAGGAGGATGAATGAGGCGTCTCACGTATTCCTTGGGCTATGCTAAATTGCTTAGCAAATGACTGCTTTTGCAGGCCTTTTGTGTAACTTATATTTTAAGGGAAATTCGGTCACGTGCAGTGCCTCTCCTTGAAGATGGTGGTGGTGAGAATTTTCTTGAAACTGCTCTCATAATTTGCCACGGTAAGAAAAGTAGAAGACAACAACTTAAAAGCATGTGATTGGATACTTTGTACACTTAGTATTACTGTAATGTCCTGGACTTCACTGTCCAGTAGCCACGTGGGATCAAGAAGTGCTGTGAGTGTAAAATACCCATTGGATGTCTGAGACTTGGTACCCCAAAATGTAAAAAACTCACTAGTTTGCATTGATTACGTGTTGAAAACATAATATTTTTTATATCTTGGTTAAAATGTATTTTTAAATTTAATTTCATCTTTTTTTTTTTTTTTTTTACTTCTTAATGTGGCTGCTAGAAATTTTTAAATCATGGGGCTCACACTGTATTTCTTTTGGACAGCGCTGTTACACATTTTCCAGAGATGAACTTGGAATCAACATGCCTTTTACTGAGAAGCCATGGATGGGAAATAAGCACTTGTTAAACTTGAAGGTGAGACTCTGCATATAAGCTGTAATTATTGCAAACCCCATTCCCTTCTGCATTCAGTTTTTCAATGGCTCCAACATTGGAAAAAACTTTGACTTCCATGACTGATTAAGGGAATGGTGGTAATAATAGCATCTATGTGATGCAGGGGCCTTATTTCAGTGAATTGTCACAACTTTGTGAGATGGGAATAGGATAGCTTTTGTCTCAATTTTATGGTTTTGGAGCATTATAAGATTTGTTATAGTCTAAGCTAGTGAGTGGCTGTAGGATTTCTGACTCCAGGTTTTGCTCTATACCAGATTCCTAGGGATGAGTGTTTATTTGCAGGGATCCATCTATAGTATGTGTTAGATTGTGAATACTTTTCTTTTTTTTTTTTTTTTTTTTTTTTTTTTTTGAGACAGAACCTCAAGCTGTCCCCCTGGGTGGAGTGCCGTGGCATTACAGCTCACAGCAACCTCC